>NW_024352784.1:11732721-11782718 GCF_902729225.1 Pteropus medius
CCTCTCCCGTCTCCTATCCCCTCCCTCTGACTGATCTGCCTCGACTTTCTTGCTCCATCCCTTTTTTTTCTTCTCTGGTTGATTTCTCTTGCTCTCGTGAGAGGACAACCTACCACTTACTGTGTTTACCACCTAGCGCAGAGTTTCTGGTATTGCGTTGCCCATTTAAAGTCTAAACTGACTTGCCGCGAGAACCCTATAATTATGCTAATCAAAAAACGTGTCCTCATTCCATTAATATAACTAAAACATCGGGTTAGCTGTCAAATACAGGCAAACCAAAGGAGCTTGCACTCAAAATAAAATAACAAAATTACCTCTGCTTTGCATTTTGAAATGCCATCTCAGGCTGTCTTGTTTATATTTAATGCTCTGTGACTTTAAGTTAAGCATAAATCTTAAGTTAGGATTTTTCTATGTTGGATTTCAGGGGAAGCTCCCTAGGATTTATAGGGCCCTGGAGCTGCCATAAAACATTTTTTTTCAAAACCTACTTGTTTCTGTCTAAAGTAGAGCCTTCCTGCATATCAAAAAACTGATAGAATGTTTAACCTCCTTCTAAACATTGTCATTACAAGCTGACTGTTTTAACTCCAAGTCAGCCTCCCCATCTGTCCCTTGTTCCCTAATTAGCACCAGTCAGTCCACAGTGGCTTAACTTTGGGCTTTGGGGTTTGTGCATACCTCAAGATTTACATCACTTCTGTGGTAACCTCCATTTCTTACTCATCTTTTGCCAACAACTTATTCCCTCTTAAAAGCATGAAAATATTGCTGATATAATTTTAGTATGGATTTCAGACACACAGTACAGGATTAAAGAAGCACTCAGGGGGAAAAGTCACACTGGAGACATACGAAATGTCTGATTGAAATTTTATGTTAGATAATAGATTATTACAATGCATACCACCCATATGAAGAGAATGTATCAGTTCTAACGTTAGGTGTAATGAGAAAGTCAGGTAAACAAGGAAATGATGAATAGGAGACAAAATAAATGTGCATATAAAACAAATCACTAAGACAAAGTATGTATGATTGTACAATGTGTTCTTCAGGATAACATATGTAAAAGTATTTGTTGTATGTATGAAAGGTCTTTTTCTTTTTTTCTTTTTTGTTGGCTTGTGAGTGCCTGGCCATCTAAATTGCCTTTCAAGAGCATTAATCCACCTGATAATTAATAAATGGGTGGGTTTTCAAAGCAAGAGACTTGTATTTGGCTCTCTGCCATATAGAAATTCCTAGCTAAGGCTGATCTTTACTAATTGATTGTGCAATAAAAACAATTAACTAATATTTTCTTAAAGAAAGTAAATTGTTCTGCAATTATTTGTGTGTATATATCCACACACATATATACATATATATCCTATGTATCATAATATAAGTGAAGATAATTCATTACTTTAGTGATTTTATGTCCCAATAGGTGGCAAAAACCAGGGATAGATTTATTTTAAAGAATGCTCAGTGGATATAGTTCTAGCTTCTGTTATCAGTTAGCTTTTGGGATTTTGTGCTTTAGTTCCTTAATTTATTAAAGAAACAAATAAATATTGTTCAAAGAAGTCTATGAGGTTCCATTCAGAGTTACGATTCTGTGATTCAATCATGTGGTTCAAAAATATATATACATACTGTAAGATGTTTGATTCTGCAAAGAGCTAAGTGCCTCTTTTGCCTCCTTCCATTGTAAAAGTCATTCATTTATTTACTCATTCAGACATTCATTCTAGAAGCACTTATTTGAGACTTACTGTGTTTCTGGTTTTACGCTGTATTCCAAGGATGCCAAGATTATTTAGACATGGCCTCTGTTCTTGAGGAGATCTGGGTCTATAAGACAATCTCCTATTTTATAGAATTTCATCTCAAGGGCCTAATTGTAGAAAGTCAAAGTTTCTATGCAAAGAACTCAACAGCATGCAGATTATTAAGTGCTGATGATAATCAGTATTTCATTTTGGAGACCTTTCTCTCTCCTCCCTCCCACCACTGTCCCACCCCTTTTTCTAGCAGCGAGGGCAGTGTGATAGAAGAAAAAGAGTGTAGGTTTTGTACAGCAGATTCAGGTTTGGAATTTGCGATTCTGGGCAAGTTACTTGCTCTGAGACTCCATTTTCATCTCTCTGATATGATGATAGGGAGATCTACTTCAAGAATTGCAGTTATAGTGAAGATTGAATGAAATGATGCATTTAACAACCTACTCCATGAATAATGGCTGCTGCTTTTAATATGGAAAGTTGGAAAACATTTCTGCTTTGTTTCACATCCTTTTGAAATGAATAAACCAAGAGAGGTAATTTTTTGGGGGCCTGAATCCTCTGAAGACTCTTTGCATACTACCATCCATGGCTGTAACTTCTATGCAAGAGTTTTAGAACCAAGACATCTATGAGAATTCTGTGGGTACTATATAAATATGAATCCATCTTAGTTTAAACTATACAAAATTGCTAATATTTGACTTAACCTACAAAAGTGGCAACTGCATATGGTTCAACCTAATACCACTCCTTATATCACTAAAAGCAAATTTCAATTTTGTACTTTTTAATGAGAATTGCACATAAAATTTAAGAATTGTTTTGGGGGGTTATTTCCTGGTTAAAAAAAATGTTTAATGAGTAAAATCCATGTGATTTGCTTTTAGTTTAAGGAAGAAATGTTAAAAGAAATTTTGCCTTTTTTTTTTTTTCCCGGAGTAGTTTTAGAAGGTTCAGATTTGAGTTTGATACTGTAAAAATTTCAGCCTCAGGCAATGGGGTAAGGGATATCAAAATCCATATTTATAATCGGCTATTAACAAAAAGAGCAAATCTTTGACTATTTTAAGAGAATGGCATTAAGATTGCCAACTAATGAGCTGAAACTTGTTCTGACTGTGACATATTACTGAGCAAAAGATTAGAGGAAATCAGTATAAAGAGATAAAGAAAAAGAGAGACTTTTTTTTTTTTTTGGTTATATGTGTGGGAGAGACAGAGGATTGGGAGTGCGTAGGAGAAGTGTGAGAGGCTATGTGGGAGAAGAAGTGTTTAAAATGTTCAAAGAGAACGAAAATGAAGATAGGAAAATATATGCTGGGGCATAGGTTTTCAAAATCAGCTATCCAGACAAATATTCCTAGTGTTGTCATCAGAACTTTTACTAGTAGCTTTTGAACTTCCATCTGTGCTATCCATTGGGCTGGGAATACTCTATCTTGTTCATAACCACATGCCACACTGTCACCTTTGCCTCAGGAAGCCCAATTCAAATCCTACGTCTATGAAATTCTTCCTGGCAAGTAAAGAGCACTTAATTTTCTATCTTCAAAACTAAAGCAAAGAACTTTTATTTCTTCCAACTCCCTACTCCTAGGTGTTTTGTAAATGATTTGTATTTGTGTTTAGCAGTAACGTGTGAGCTAAGAAACATATTTGTACACCTGACATGGCCTTAAGACCATCTAGTCTGCATTTATTGAATGCTTATAATGTGCCAGAGGCTGTGCCATGTACTGAAATCAATAAAAATAAGACTTGAATTTGCCATCAGAGAGATCACAGTAGTCACCTTCGAAATGTAAAACTGTACTCATGCTATAAACAACTCTGTTATGTTTCTGAAAATCTTTCCTTATAGGGTTTGTTGGGAATCCTATAATTCTGCCATTTGAGATTCATCGCTTCAGCTCTTAGCTTGTTATATATTAAAATCTCGATGTAGCTGGGATAATACATTGTCTTCTTCCTGACATCCAACCTCAGTGTGAACTGCTGCATCTGATATTTCAAGAAATAAGTTTTCATTGAGGGAAGACAGAAAAGAAAGAGCTTGAGGACACCAGAATCCTAGGTACACACAGAGTGTGAGGAAGGAGAGTTCATGGACCCAAAGTGCCGGAAATGTATCAGGGGTCAGTTTTCACCTGGCAGGAGCAATGCCACTGGGTTGAGAAGAAGAGGCAATCACTATAAAAAATGCCAATGTCTATTGCTTTCAGATTTTGAGGCTGGCTTAGGGCTGTGAACATTGAGTCTGCTGGTGCCAAAGAAGGTAGGACCACCTGCTAACTACTGTGTGTCAGGCACCATGCTGGGTGCTCTATTTAAGCCCTCAGTTTTTTTGGCACATTTAAGCCCCATAACAATCCTTTGAGGTAGGAGTCAGTTCTACTTTATAGATGAGAAGACTTAGTTCAGAGAGGCTAAGGACTTGTCTAAAGGTATCACAGCCAGTTAGCAGTAAAGCAGGGTTCAAACCTCATTCTGTTTCTAAAGCCACTATTTTTCCTTCTTTTCACTCTTTGGGAAATAAAGGAATCTAGTCAACTGTAAAGGCCAAATGCTATTCCAAGGGAAATAATATTGAATGAATGTCTACTAGGTGACTAGTCTATGATACATCAGATGAAGATAACTTGAACATGAGAACAAATTTTATTACCAACACTTTCAAGAATAGAAACAAACACTCTTGGTAGGATCCTTTGAGATTTAATTAAAAATTCTGTCCTTTGCAGGAATACTTTCTTCCAAGCCCACTGAATCCCTGTGGTCAGCTAGTAACTACAAGGGAGTAAAATGAGACCCTATCATTCCATGCACTGTAGTTGGCACAGTGAAGAGTCTCAGTAAATGCTCAATAATATGAGGAAATGAAGATCCGGTGAGGCTGAGTGACTCATTCAAGATTATTTAGATCTTATGTGGTATAAATAGGATTTGAAACCAAACCTGTCAGATTCACAAACTTTTGTTTTAGCTGGTGCCTCTTTTGGTTCTGATACATTTTCTGGGGCAACACAAATAAGTCTACATTCATTTTTATGGAAAGGTCTTGCAAATGCTTTATCAACACAACAACTATAAAAATTAGCATTTATTCAATCCTTTCATGTGCCAAATGTTACACTAAACATACATGCAATATTTTGATTCTTTCCCGTAACAGCCCTGTAAGTAGATAGTCATCATTTTATACATGAAGAAATGGAAGCACAGAAAATTAAATTGCCCAAGTTCACAATGATAAATCTAGGTCTACTTTTTTTCTGTGCATATCTACCTCTTTATATTGTAGAGGTGGTTACAACTTTTTTTTTATAGTATAAAAATGAGCATGGGTATAAGCCATTCAGAACAAAATAATTAGTAAGTACTTAAAAGGATTAGAATTTTTCCCTTTATTTCAAGCTTAGATTAAACTTTCTATAACACAATAAACACCTACATCATACAAACTTTCAGACCAAATGGCAACTACATGTATACAGAAGAAACGTATTGTACATCAGAGGTACCAAAAACACCTTCTTTGATATAATCATGTAAGAATTAAAAAAAATGAGTATCGTCTAGCAACTGGATGCTAAATAAAGAGCTGAAAGACTAAACAAACAGGGGACTCACTCTACCCATTTTCCTGTTGCCAACTTTTAGGGTTTCAACTTCATTCAAGAGCTTAACATATGCAGTCCCATATCTACTATCTCTTCTTTAGTAGCTTCAAAATGGTGGGGTTAAACTACTTTAAAGCTTGAGCTCCTTCTAAATTTCCCAAAGTGTTTCTGCACACTTTTTCAAACAGGCCTCCTCTTCAGGGTTCAGCTTTACCTCTATTAGGTCTGTAATACCATTCTCTACAGGATACAGGAAACACTGAGGAATACACCTTCATTTATTCCATACAGGCCCTTAATTATGGTGGGAATTGGATGCACTCTTCTAATAGTCTTCAAAACACTTTACATTAGATCAGCTACGAATAAGTCAATGGCCCGAGAAGTATTGTCTTTTGTTTTAATAACCTCACAGGCACAGGCAATCACTTCCTTGTGGATATTTTTCCACTGCTCAGGATCTTCGTCAGCTCTTATATCTGAGTTCAGACCCTTCAAAGGGACATCAGCAATGTTCACTCCATTCCACACAGGACACTTGCATCTCCAAGCTCTCCAAGGATCCTCGTGACAGCTCTCAGATTGGATACCAAGCTGTTGTCCAATCAAGAAATGGAAATGGGCAGTGTCTAGATTACAGCCACTTCCAAAAACATGTTTTGCTTTTTTTTAAATTCACTAAATTTCCAGGTTATATAAGTTAAGATATCTGCTGGACTGGAAACAATAACTAGTTTGCAGTGGGAACTGCATTGGGTAATATTGGAAGTCATTAATTTAAAGGTGGCCACATTTCACTGGATTAAACTAGAGTGTCTTTCTTTTTCCTGATGTGTACCTGCTGCAGCAATCACTAACTTGGAATTTACAGTGACGAGGTAATCTTTCCTGGTAACAACATTTGGCATTTTCATTAAATGCTGCCATGTTTAAGATCCACTGTCTTACCCTTCAGTTGCCTTCATCAACATTTGCAAAGGCAAGTTCATCTCTCAAGCCTTCTAGTAAAATGCTAATAACACAGGGCATGCCAACTAATTCAGTTTCTAGAATGGAGACCTTGTTATGATGGATATGACCTCTTGGAAGCAAAATTTGTCATAAATTCATGCTTGACAGTCATCATTCCAGAGATTGAGGTGAAGGCTAGCTGAGCCCGAGAGGGAGGCCTGCAGCTTGCAGGGAACACAGAGCCATCCCCAGGCAAAGGAAACCTCCTCCCGAAGCACCCACTTTACAGCTGGCCTGCAGGACTCCCACCACCCAGCTTGTAGTGGCTCACCCAAGAGGTAGAACAAGAGACTGGAAGTCAACTCATTGAGCACAAAGGGAGGAAGCTGCTGAGCACCTTAACTCTCCTTCTCCTTGTTAATAAAGCTGTTCGAGGCCTCACTCACCACATGTGGGCCTCACCAGGGCCTCCAGAAAGGACTTCTCATGGGTTCTCAGACCGAGGCAATCAAGGGGCTTCTTCTCTAACAAGTGAATCCCAGAGCGACTGTTTTGCAAACATGTATTGGCTGTCATATGTGACAGGCATAATAGGCCAACCCAGAAGCCTGGAATTGTTAGTTTTCTACTTTCAGTGTGTATGCCAAGTCACATCACTCTTTGTAACTCCAGAGTCAACAGCTTAAGCATGTCTAACTTCATCTCTCTGGATCTCACCCTCTTTAGGACATCCCAATTTTCCTTTCACCCTCTAATATATCATGTACATTAATCTTAGTTTGTTGCTTCTTGATTCTTTTATAAAAACACAGCAACTAGCATGAAACATATTGCCCTAGGAAGGGTCTAATGACTGTACAGGCCAGAAGCATATCTTCTTCCTAGGCACCAGCACTACATTTCTAGAAATAGGTTCTAGGTAATATTTTGACAGCATCATCAGAGGGCTACTTATGGTCACCTAAAACCGAAAAATTTTCTAAGGAGCTGCTGCCATAGAGCTCCCTTCTAAACTGGTGCAATTGATTTTAGGAACTGTATTTTCCCAGACTGTCTGCCTTAGCAAGGAATTTTGTATGCCTGGTAAATGTAAGCAGTGGATAAGAACTTATACGGACTGTGCAGTGGTTTGCCTTCTTATGGCTACTTACTGATTTAACAACTCTGAACTTCAGTTTTTCCATTTGAAAATGGACGAGAATATATTCCCTGCTACTTTTGTAGGAGGTGCAAATAAGATAATGCAAAAAATATAAAGTGATATTATTATCATAGGCAATCTAGCTTTTAATACCACATTAGAAAGGTAATTATAACTAATAAGCCCATAATCACAGAACCTACAGCCCACAGGTCCTATAACTATCTCAAACAGAAGATCACCTGCCCAGATTTTAATTAGAAGAGTTTGTTACAATTTAATTGTCCTTTAAAAGGTGTTCAAAGTTTGCTTTCATTGCCCTCTAGTGGTTGTTTTTAAGAAGACATAACTATATTTTTTACATTTTTTATTTTTGAGATGTTAGGCCATTTTATAAACATTCTTGAAATATGGTTAAGTTACACTTATTCCTGTAAGTTGGTAACCCTTTAAGAGTCAACCTATAGGGACAATCCTTAACATCATGTCCTGTGTAATATAGATGTACCATGTCATGCATTATTGGCTGTGCATTATTTTTTAGGTCTTCACAAAGAATCTGATTTAAAATAATAATCTACCTTCATTTATTCAGTCATTAAATATATGTAGGAAATCTATTATCTGTCAGGTGAATAAGAGACACATTGTGATGGCTTACAATTTAGTGAGAAAAATAGATTATTAAATACATCATTATAAATTAGCATGGTAAATGTGTGATAGAGAAAGTACTGGGCATATGAGTGCATTAAGAAACTCTAATGAAGGCATTTTCTGTGTGTTTTGAGAGAGTTTGTTGGACTTATGAGAGAAGGCACTTAGAAAGAGTGACAAGTAATCTGAGATGAAGGATGAGTAGAAGAGTTATTCAGGAGAAGAAGGTGGGCTGGGGAGAGTGTTTGAAGGGAAGAATACCATGTTAAATACGGTTAGATAATGGAGAAAAGAAGGAGTTGTAGAAATAAGGCTGGAATATTTTTTGAAAAGCTATATTGGAGAATTTAGACTTTTCTCTGATGGTTAAATTATAACCAGTGGATTCTGATAAAGCGCACATGCATGCCTTCAACTTTTACTTTTTAAATTCTTATTATTTAAAGGGAAACTCAGTTATTAATTGTAAAGTAATAGTTCAAAGAACTTGCAGTGCCTCCTTTTTATCATCCAAAGTTCTCTCAAAACCTTACATTCCTAGCATGTTGGAGCTGGAAGGGACTTTAGAGATCATGAGTTGTCATCTTTTCACTTTACAGAGAAGTGAGAGGAGGGTGGTGGTCAGGAATTTGCTCAGGTTGCATTGAGTGTCTCTGTACCTGGGAACTGTCTGCTTTTCCCAGCCCAGTCTAGAACTCCTATTCCTCAGCTGGGATTCCGAGGCCTGCCTAGTCTCCTATAACTCATGCCATGTTGGCTCAGACTGTTCTGAATTCATGAGCATCCCTGGCTTTTCATCTCTGACTGGACTTCATGCTCCTCCTTCGCAGTCTCATGAAAAGATAGTTTATCTTAGACCTGAGGGGAGGGCCTGAGAGGGTCTTCCCATTACTAAAGAGATCATAAATCCTCCCCAGATCACTAGGTCAGGTTTTGGCTCTTCTATGAAATTCAATTGCCCCTTTGTACTTTTATTGTGGCAAAGCTGTGTGGATTGACTCATTTCATCTTCTAGACTACAAGCATCTTGAGGACATAATACAGACCTTCGTATTATATTACTATATCTTCATAGCAAAGTAGTGTGGAGAGTGAAAGCCCCTACTGAGTTTGTTCTAGAGAAGGATGGGTGGAAAAATGAACAGAGTGGGGCATCTTATTTCCTAACAAAAGGTTTATATAGATATTAGTATGGGAAGAGAAGATATATTATTGTAATAGCTTGTATCAGAATTTTTCTCAGGCAACAAAGTGAATTTAGAAAATACAATAATGAGCCACCTGAGGTGAAAGGAGTCATTTACAAGCTAGTAAAAATGATAGTTGTACTGTTTTTCATTAAAAAAATGACCATGAAGTTAGTAAGAGATTAGAGAAGGGAGGTCAGGAAAGAGAGAAAGAGAGAAATCTGGGCAGCATTGGACAGTGACCAAAGGGCTTTAAAACCAAAGAGAGATATCTGATGCTGAATTTAAAAATTTGTACCTGTTTGATGTAAACCACTGCCATCCTTTTGAGCCTTAAGTACTGTCTACTACACACAATAGATTGCTAATGAACACTCAATTACATTTACATTACATACAGAAAGAGTGTGCTTTTCTGGAAAGTTGGTGATTCTAGAGACCCCTGACTGATGTTCACGTATGCTGAATATGGAAGCAGATCAAAGAAGTGCAAAAAAATAAATAAATAAAAAAATGCAGCTTCTATCCTTCTTAATTCTATTATAAATGTGTTAATAGAATAATAAAAATACATGAAAAAATAGCCACAATTTAGTGTAGTTTATGTTACACACAAAACATGAGAGATATACACAATAAATGCTTTTGTAGTTTGAATCACAGCATCATTTCCAACATGGCCCATCAGGAAAGTTTCCCTACAGGGTAGATTTTGAACAGAGCAATAGCAAGCAATACATTATATGGGAGATTAACTATTGGCCCTTCACTGACCCCTCTCTTTCCTTCAAGGTGGAGAATCATTGATCATTCATGTTCAAGAAGAAGCTGCATTTCTCATTTTGCGCTTTCTCCAGCCCTCTTGGCTCTTAGAGTTCCTGGATGATTCTCAATGCTTTGTTGCTTGTAAAAATGGAACTCTCATGTGTAAAAGAGAGAGAAAATAGCATCAAAGCTGTAAATTCTAGTTTAAAATTTAAATCCATTTTTTATTTTTTGAATTATATATAAAAGTCTAGCGTTATGACAACAACCAGTTTTAATACTGTGATCAAATACAATCAACAGCAAAAACTCAGCCTGCAGACCTGACAGATGCCACTGGGATATACAGTTCTCTGCAAAACCTTTTACTGCCATCTTGTGGATTTTCAGAAAACGACCTCAGTGTATCTTTGAGTTCTAGGTTCATATATCACAGTATGTGAAAATAACTTGAAAAATATATAAGAAAAGAATAGCTAAATATCTAGGTTTCTGTTTAATTTTTAAAATCACTTTGGATGCATTATTAAACTTCTCTGTGGCTTGGTTTCTTCATGAAAAGCGTGAAGTAAGGGCATGTGTATGTATGTGTGAATGTGTTGAGTACAATACTAGAGCCATAGAAGGCCATTCATAAGTGCATTTTAATTGGCAGAAATATAAATAGAATTCTTTCCCTTATGCCATTAGAGCCTTTCAACATAGAAAATTATGAAAAAAAAACCTAATTAGGCAGGGCCAGTTGGGGTAGGAAGAACTCAGTGTTGGCACAGCAGCAGCATCATAGGGCCAAGGTTGCTTGTAACTGGAAATAGGCTGCTGCTCTCTTCAAATGACCAACTTCTATTTGATTTCAACTTTTCTGTGAATCTTTCCTGGATTAGGCATTATCTGAGCTCCAAAAGGCTAACTTAGTAAACCCCCATGGTCAATCCCAGATGAAATTACTTTGGATTTAGTATGAGGAAAGAGGAAGGGTAATAGACATTTATTGTACACTTATTATGTCGTAGGTGTTTCACACAGTCCAATTTCTATTATCTTACACGGTAAAATTCTGAAACTTCAGAAAGTTTCAATACTTTGACCAAGACCACATAGTAAAAGTGAAGTTAGAACTAGACCCTAGGTCTGTCCGATCACAAAGTCAGTATTTTTTTTCCCCTTCCACATCAACCTGACAAATTCTATCAACTCTCTGATCCAGCTATTTCTCTTCATGATATTGTGATTTATAATAAGAAATATGTGTTTGGTCTTTGTCCCCCTTTCTGGCACAGAATGCCTAAAACCCTTGAAATTTCCTAAGTGATGAGAGTGACAAAGGTGTTTTTTATTATGTTAATAATCTAACTTTTGGACCAAACCTAAGAATAAGGGCTGGTTGCCAAGAGAACCAACCATGTGATTAGACAGTTGTAACTTTGGGTCCCTACCCCCAGACATCTTGGTAGAGGAAGGAGGCTGGAGATTGAATTCAAGCATGTGTGGCCAATGATTTAACCAATCATGCCTATGTAAGGAAGCCTCTGTAAAAACCCCAAGAAAAAGGTTCAGAAGCTTCTTGGTTGGTGAATACATGGGGGTGCTGGGAGACTGGTGCTCCTGAGAGTGTATGGATACTCCGTGCCCTTTCCTCATACTTTGCCCTATGCATCTCATTCATCTGGCTGTTCCTGAGTTATATCCTTTTATAATAAACAGTGGTCTAGTAAGTAAATGGTTTCTCCGAGTTATGTGAACCCAAGGAGGGGGTTGCTCTGATCTATAGCCAGGGGAACAGAAGCACAGGTGATGACCTGGACTTGGGGCTGGCATCTGAAGTGGCCTGGGGAGTAGAGGGTGGGCCGTCCTGCAGGACTGAGCCCTTAACCTTCGGGATCTGATGCTACATCTGGGTAGATAGGGTCAGAATTGAGTTAAATTGTAGGACACTCAGCTGGTGTTGGAGAACTGCTTGTTGGTGTGGGGAAGCCTCCCCAACCCTAGGTCAGAATCGGTGACCACAAACTTCACCCTGCTTAACACTTATCTACAAAATTCTGCTGCCCTTTCCTCCCCATTCCCTTTGAAAGCCTTAGGAGGTATACAGTGCGCCTCCTTCCTCACCAGTCTCACCTCTCCCCAAAGTCCCCCTCACTCCCTATATCCTAATCACCTTATACGTGGTGTGCTCTCCCTGCTTTCTGGGCCACAGGACACGCTGATCTCCTGCTTCGCTTTTCCTCCCTTCCCCTGCCCCGTGGCCTGGCTATGCTTTATACATCTTTCAAGCCTGAGGTAAGACATCACGTCTTCAGGGATCTCTTTCTGATTCCCTAGTTTGGGTCACATTCCCCTGTGACCCAACATCTGTGGCTCCCTTTGGTAGAACGTTCAGAACTCAAATTTGCAAACTCTATGAGGGTAATAAGGATGAGACCTATTGTATTTGTCACTATATCTTTATCCCCTGGCGCAGTGTCTTATCCAGGGTAGGACAATGTATATTCCGTGTTTTCTTATATTTTTCTCTATAATATTCTATATCTTTTTCTTTCCCAACAAAAGTGAAAATAATGGAACTGGAGCCCATGCCCCATTTGACCTGCTCTTCATGTCTCTTAAAGACCAAAATGTGGATTCACCTCAAAAGAACCGATGAGCCATTTATTCATTTGTTAGAGTGCGTCTGTAGCTGTTTAATAGAGCTACACAGACTTTTCAGGACAAGGTACATTGGTTTGTAAATCCCTTTGCCTCAGAAAGACATTTTAAAATTACTCTGGGGCCCAAAGTGCTTGAAACAGAAAATCATTACCATTAAAAATGAAGCCTTCATGGTCCACGGACATTGGCAAAGTTGATACCTTGTCCTTGCCTGAATCTCTTGTTGATATACTTGGATGAGCAGTGGAAGGCACTGTCAGCTGCTCAAATGCAAGCCTAGACCCCTCCCAATGGAGGCTACTCCCCTGAAATAATTTCTATTGTTTAAGGAGCAATTCTGATTCTCAAGGTTTTATATCTAAAAAATTCCTCAAATAGAACTCGATGAGCCAAATGATCTCTGATAGACATTTATCATTTATTGCTCAGTGTCTGAATATCCTTCTTATTTTGGGCCAATCCAACATAGGAAGGAGATATAGCTTTATCCTTTACTAGAGAAGCTGTAGAGTGGCAGATATCCCCTTTCCTCATCCCTCGGTAGCCATGGTATGGACAAAGCAAGCAGATATTCCTCCTGGCAACCTAGAATTCCCACACTAAGGTTTACGGTGTGCGGAGAGAGGTTTTTTTTTCACAGCATCTCCAGGAGTGTTCCAGTCATAAGTGGGCAATAGTGATGGCCTCAGGAGCAGCAGCCTTAACATACTGTCTTTCCGCAAGATTTCCTCCTGGCCTCTAAGCCTGGTTTCCCAGCCTTCCTGAAAATCCAGTGAGCTATCTGTTATTTCTCCAATAAATTCCTTTTCCATTCAAGTCACCCAGAGCTGATGTCTGTTTGTCTGGAGTTCAGAACTCTGGCAGCTAAATTCACTGTCCAAGCTCCCATGAGGCACATTTTTAAAGTAGCATTGCAGGTAAGGAAGCTGGTCATGATAGAAGAAAGCCTATGCCTAGGCTCTAACCGGCTGAGCTAGAAAATCAGTGAACTCTTCAGTTTCCTACTGTATGAAGTGGCAAGGTGATCATTTTTCCAGCTGTCCTGAAGGGATACTGTAAGGGTCAAATGAGATAAAGTCCACAGAAAAGAACTTGAATGAAAGTAGTGATGCAAACGTAAGGGTTACTAAGGATTAGCTAGCAAAATAAATTAGTCCAAGGCAAAAACAAATTGGAACTAAAAATCAGTCCACTTTTGGTTGAGGATTTGTCCTTCCTTGCCACTTGAAAACTCTTTGCAAGACTTCCCCTTTATCAGGGGTCAGCTGCGGTAGCTGATTTTCAGTGTTTATGTAGAGAAGGCGTGGGAACAAGTGTTTGTTTTCGAGACTTGTTATGGGAACTCTTAATCACCTAAACATTTCTTTTTTTGGAAGAAGAGTATACATTGTAAACACATTTTAAGTGAACATCATGTATTTAGCATTTAATACATAGCAGAATATGTATTTAACATTTTCCTGATATATGTGAATTCTTATTAGTCAATTAGGAAAGAATCTGTGTGATTTGGAAGATACATTTCATTGGCTGGAAAGCTAAAAGCTTTAAGATATTTGATTCTTCAAGGCAGAAAGGGTCCTTTTGGCCAAGAGTCCAGATGAATAAAACTGACAGGGGTCCTAGGATTCCCAATTGCCTTCAGAGAAGTGGGCAAGGATGTCTCATTCATTCGTTCATTCAACATTTGCTTAGTAGCTGGATTCTATGTTCAATTAATCAGATATGAATGAATAAGACACAGTTCTTGCTCTCAAGAGAAGCATCGGAGGCTCTAGATGTTGCTTCTAAGTCACTTCAATCTTACAGTCTATGTGTACAATGGCATCCTGTTGTGGCTCATATGTTTCCTTGTAAATGCTGTATTATTTTAGGCATTTATGATTTTCTCATTAGCTGGACTTAGAGTGCAGTCAGCCTCAAACATAAGCAAGCTGCCAAATTTAATTTTCTTTCTTAAGGCTGGAATTGTAGAAAAGCCTAGCTTTAATATCAGAAACAACAGTGGTTCAAATACCACTGTCATTGCTGATCATGTATGTGATCTTGGGCAAACTGTTGAATTCTTCCAAGCCTTTAACCTGACAAAGTTGTTGTTAGGGCTCAATAAAATCATAGTGTGGCATCCAGCACAATACTTAAGCACATACTCAGGAAAAAGTAGGCATTGTATCCCTAATTCTCCACTGTTCCTACTTCCTCAGGGCCCTCTTTGTTGGGAAGCTTTTCTAGAAGCCCTCCCACATTCCCAGGCTGGGCTAAGGATAGCCTCTCTTTTGTGTCCACGTAGTCCTCAAAACTTAACAATAGCACATTCCATATTATGTTGGAAATAACCAGTTTATGTGTTTGTCTCCCTCATGAGGATATATGTTCACTGTTTTTTTTTTTTTCATGTTGTATCATCAGTGCCTAGTAGTTGATGCCTTGTAAACGTCTGTGGATTGGTGTAATGTGAATAGGTTAATAAGTTGTATGCAAAGAACATCCATTATCTAATGCTCCTTCACTCTCTCCTGAAGTTGCATGTCTGCTTGAAGAGGATCTTTCCAGATTAAGGAGGATAGTTCTTTGGTTTTAGGTATTTGGGATGTAATCTCTCCACCCCACCCAGTGAGCTCTGCAAAAAAGATTTTAATATGAAAATATTACTTCTCCTAAATAAAATATCTGCGTGAGTTTTTCCTGGAGATTAGATTAAGGCAGAATTTCTAAAAGTTTGTTCCATTAGATAGTAATTCATATTCCAGGGATAAAAAAGATTATTTAGTTAATTAAAGTTAGAAAATGCTTTAATAGCATTTCTTTATTTGCTGTAGGACTTCTCGGATCCTTTATTTGATCAATGTTCTTTTTTAAGTAACATTTCACAGATCTGGTATTATAAAAAACACATCTGTAGAAATATCACTTTGAGAATAGCTGGAACTGGTATTATCAAACTAAATTGCAGACTTCTGAAGCTACTCAAAGCTGAGTTCTTGAGTGGTCATCCTATGAGTCATCTATTAGAGGTCTGACTTTAAGTGCATGTTTCCCAAAGTGCTATTTTTGCTGTATCCCTATAAGTTGTGATACAATGTGTTACTCACTCACTAAGTAAGCAGTATTTAAGGATTGGAACTGGAAAATAGTAATGCTAATTTTGGTTTTCTACTATGCCTACAAAGTTTATTGAACTTATTCATTTGATATGTATGGTATAAAATATGTCAGATAACAGGGATGCTTCCTAAGTGGAGCCTGGGGCATCCACAAGTTCCCTGGTCCCTTTTAGGTGATTAAAGACCTTTGTTCACTATAAGTTCCTTTGCAGAGGAAATTTAGTGCATGCACAGGCCCATGGTGGGAGTCCACACACATCAACATGGCTCTTCCTTTTGTTACAACAGTGAAAGACTTCCATATGATTTTTCAGTAAGTAACTGCTATGCTGAGGTCTCTCGAGTGACCCATAATACTGGTTACCTGGAAAAGCCCACCTCCCATAATCCTCAGCTACAGCACTGTGGCTATTCATTGCATAGGCTCATGCTAAATTGTACAACCATTCAATGAGCCAGTTTACTATATATTTTAAATAGCCTCCTCGACTGGAGAAAAAGAAAAAGCCAGGGTGGCTAGGACATAAGTGTGAAGAGAGGAAGTGATACATATGAGGCCAACAAGGCAGGTAGGGGCCAAACCCTACAAAAACTTGTAGGCCTTGTTAAGAATTTTGTACTTTAAGAATAATAGAAAGCTATTAAAATATTTTAAGAAAGGGATGACATGATCAGAGATGCTTTTTGAAAGAAACATTCGAAAGTCTGAAATTCAGTTTGATGATACCAATTCCAGCTATTCTCAAAGTAGCAATTCTACAAATGTAATCTGTATAATACCAGATCTGTGAAACACTCCTTTAAAAAGCTCTTCCCAGAAGCTGAAGTATGTATGCAATGGAGATGTTTATATGTCATGGGTAATCGATAGGAATAAAGGACTCAAAGGGCATAGCTAGGCCCTGCTGAGTCCTTACCTTCTGTGGGTGGACTGGGGGTCAACTCTTTGAGACTGACAAAGTCTCTCCACTGGCCACATTGTTTTTTTTTTCTTTTTATGAGGTGTTCCCTGAGCAGGGGAGCTGTGGGCTCTGAGTTGGGCAGAAAAACAAGTCCAGCAAGGTGGGAAGTCTGAGAGGGCTCCACAATTGAGAAGCAAAAACCAGAGACTGACGAATCAGTGATTCTGCAGAGAGTGGGGTTCTACAGAGAGCAGTGCCTGGAACAGGCACATGGATTCGAAGAGGCAGCCCCCACATGTTTTCTGGGCCAGAAACCTGAATTTAACTGGTCAGAATTAGAGCCACAGATCTTTGTGTTTTCAAAAACATTTATTTCACTTCAAAGTTGTTTAATAGGGTACCCTGGCTGAGAGAGGACCTTGAAATTTCTGAAATCTTGATGAGAATGAGCAGGGGGCAGGGCGGGGACTCAAAAAAATTACATGTTTCATGTCTTTCAAGCTAAAGATGTTCAGTATTCCCTTCAGCAAATACTGTTTCTTTGAGCAAATGTATAAGACAAGCCCTTGTTTACAAAGCTGTATATGAGGGACAGATCAACATATTTTCTTGGGGGAAGCAGTGAAATCATCCTTAACCTGAATGCAGTTTGGAAATATATGCTCCTGAGTTTAAGGGAGTGCTGGTCTCTCAATTCAGTTGCCCTTCTTTTTTGGGGGAGGAGGGGTGATCTTCGTGGGGAGGTGGAGTAGGTGGAGCTCAACCCAAAAAAAAGTGCTCTCATGGTTGGTCATGGGTCACCAGAGCTGGGACTGATGCTTACTCCTGAGAGAAGGGTAGCAGTGTGGCTGGAATTTGGGTGGCTCCAGGTGTCAAGGATGAAAGGAAAAAAGCTAAAGATGCTGCTTAGGCAAGACGTCTTGTTTAAGCTGTTGTGCTTTTGGAAAAAGGTGGCAAAGCAGCACAGATGGCTCTTGTCCCTGCCTGCTCACAGGCCTCAGAGCCTCTCTGGTATCTTGGGGAGTTTTAGTTTCAGAAACACCGAGCAAGAACCCCTCAAGCACTGAAAACTATGAAAACAAGGGTCCTCTGTGGGGCCGGAGGCCAGAGCCAGAGAGGAAGGACATGGCCTATATGGCATGGTCACTGGGTGAGTTTTGTAAGTTCTTAAGAGGGCCACTTCAGGGAATCGAAAATAATTTGAGACTTTTTTTTTCAGGGGTATGGGGACTTCAGGCATAACACTAGAAGGTACTTAAGGTCGTCATTTGAGGTAACAATATAAGGGTAACTTTATCAGTATGCCAGATGGTGAACAGTGTACACAATGCTTAAATTCTTTTTGAATAACTTGACAATAAGGATCTGACAAATAAAGTCCTTCTCTCTGCATGGCTCTAAACATGAAGATAGCTAAGTACCCTGAGAATAAATCAAACACCCAGGTGAGCTGTTACTCTTTTAAATCCACATGTAATTTCAATTTCCATTTAACAATTCACAATTACTTATCATCCCTTCACCTCAACAGCTGTAGTATTTTACTTCTGGCAACACATATTCCCAACCACGTATCTTAGAACACAGTTAAATACTTCCAGTTCATCAAGAGTGAGCTTTGGAGTTAGTGAGGTCAGCTTGGAGTGATCTTTTTTAAGACTCCTGAGGAATGAACAAACTAAAATTGCTTGGTGAGACAGGAAAAAATCTCTTTAGGGAGGTATTACTTCTATGTGCTCTGCTCCACATTTTTTTCATAAGAAAGCATTGAAACAAATAATAACAGAAGCATTTCTATCTTTCCCTCTGCAGGAAGAATGCCCGAGGAGACTACTGCACTAGTTAATGTGATTGCATGCTGAATACCCTAAATTCTCCTCCATGAATACCTCTAGAAGACGGTTCAGTTACTAGATTAAGACTTTATACAAAGAATGCCTGAGAAATAGAATACATAAAGGAGAATTTAGACAGAAAAAAAATCACTCACAATACAAGTATGGAATATAGCCTCAGGTGATGATTTCTTTATCTTTCAGCATCTTAACTACTTTAGTTCTGTAGCTCTGTTGGGAGAGGGAAGTGGAGGATAAATCTCTACAAAGGTGTATCTAATCCTCTATCTTCAGGTGGCCATGCATTGTGTTCAGACAATGTATGAACACTAGATGGCACTCATAATCTTAAAACATAGTGAATAGCTGGTTGCCTTTATAGGCAAGTATGACTATCTTATAGGAAAACAGTCAATTACAGAACTATAAAAATATCCACTCAAATCTTTTCCACTAATGGTGAGGTGCTCCTTATGTACAAGATTGGTGGTCAAATATGTTTGGGAGAAACCATATACTTTATCTGCCTCTAAGGAAATTCCCAATGCAACATTGCTAAACAAATGGTTTTGAGAAGTTCTTTGGTGCAAAACCTGGTACCAGGGGATCCTTTCTGTCAGCAGCAACTTAATACAACCCTGCTGTTTCAGTGTCCTGTGAAAAACACTTTGGGAAATGTTGATCTAGTCCAAGCCTTGAGTCGAAGAAGGAATGGCTCAAACTACCTAACAGAGGGCCTCTTTACACATGATTATACTCATAATAAAAACATCAGACACATTTTAATGCAGAGTTGTTAGTAGTAATAGCAGCACTGATTGAACACTTAAAATATGACATACTCTATTCTGTGTTTTGTCTCCTTTTTTTCTATACCATCTCTATCATCTCTCTCTCTCTCTCTCTCTCTCCCATCTTTATCTATATCTATATCATTTATATCTATGCACTTACATACATATTAGATATATTGATATATCTGCTTTTAGGCTGTGAATATTTTGAGGACAGGATATTTATCTCATTCATCTTTGAGACTTCAAGTCCTAGCATACAACCCGGTAAACAGTAAGTCATTAATAAAATAAATTATCTAGGAAGATTCTATAGTCTATGTGGGAGAATAATTCTAGAAAATAGAAATAAACATTATGTCCCTGATCAGAAAAGTATTTGTCTATTATACAAGTCTCTTCTCTACAAAGGCCAGTTGAGAACAGAGACCTACTCTCTAGTTCTTTTCCCTGGGGATTCCATTTCTCTTCTCTAAACTTACTGGGTTTACTGTTAGCATGACTTATTTGCAAATTAATCTTATATGACCTAGTAATATGTATGAATTTTTATTTAACTCTTGATTATTATTTAGTTTTTGTTCTTTTGTTTTCCAGGGAGGTATAGCTTGTCCAGGTGCAAGCTATAGATGAAGCATATTTTTTCCATATTCTACTGTTAATAATTCTATTCTGTCATTCTTCATTCCATATTGTAGTGTTTGAGTTTCTCTGAGGATAGCCTGTTTATTCTTTTCTTGCATTGTTAACCAAGGAAATTCCAGTACTGAACCTCAAAACTAGTCACTTTCTAGCCACAGTTTAAGTAAATTTTAACAAGCTAAAAAGGAGAAATGTCCCCTCCTTCTTTTCAATTGTAAAAAGCAGATAATAGTTTCATTATTGAACTATCCTTGCAAATGTTTTACATAAAAAGAGATATAATATCTGAGCTTCAGAGATTGTTGTTATATTCTGTGAATTGTAATCGCTAAAAAGAATATAATTCTGATTGGTTGCTTTATTTACTATGTGGTCTTGGCAGTAATATTTAAATGGAAAGATTTATTTTTGAAAATAGAAATACTTGTGTGTTTTCTTTGTTGAGCCATAAGAAGATTATTAGCTCATCCCTTTCTCTACCGTATGTATAGAGGTTAAAACAAATAAAACCTATGGCCCAACAGGTTTCTCATTTAAACAGACTTACAAGTCTAATGTCATTTCTGCGTCTCAGTTTCTTCATCCTTAAAATGAGTATAATAAGGCATAGGGTTGCTGTAAGATTAAATTAATTGTAACAGCGATTGACACCAAAGTACCACATAAATATTAGCTCTCTCTAGTTCTGTGTGCACCTGCCTGTGGTGTACACACAGGGTAGTATGTTCAATGAGACTACAGTCAGGTTTTGAAGAGAGGAGAAAAAAACACTGATCTGGGGTCAGGAGACATGATTTTGAGTCCAATATCATATTCAGTAGCTGTGGAGCTTTGGACAATCTTAAGCCTTTCTGAATTTCCTTCTCCTGATGTGGAAAGTGGAAGTAAGAATAACCTATCCTGACATTCAAAATTTCTTTTAAGATCCCCCAAATTAATTCATGTGAAAGTGCATGCATTAACTTGGGGAAAAAGTGCATGATTTATGTCTGGAGTAATGCTAAGACAATGTGAGTGTTGACTGTGATAAAATGACAAAGTGGATGGCCAGTATACAGATTCTGAGCCAGGATGATATGATGATGTCAGTATGTTCTAGATAGAATTTTAGAGTCAATATTCCAGGTTACAGTGACTTCAGCTTGATGTAGTGGAAAGAAGCAGTCACTAAATATTTGAAAAAGAAAGGAACTAAAGAAAGAAAAGATGAAAGGAAAGGAAGAAGAAAAGGAGGGAGAGAGGAAATAGAGGAGGGAAGAGAGAAAGGAGCGAGGGAAGATGTGATGGGCATTAAACTGCATATATAAATCCCAGCTTTGACTCTCTCTAGTTAGGTAAACAAGTTATTTAACCTCTCTGAACCTTATTCTCTTCATCTGGACATGGGACAGTGCCTTTCAGAGTAATTGTAAGAATTAAAAATAACTTATAAAATTCGTGGTAAATAAAATATGTGCTTAATAACATGTTCCTGGTAATTCCTGCATTTAGGTAAATGGCGATTCTGCTACCACTTATCAACATTACCAAATTGTGTATAGCGTTACGTTATGTATTTTCTCAGATAGTTGTATAAAGGTGCAGGTTTTAGAATAGAATCATGGATTTGGGAAAAAATTTGCACTAAAAAAAATAAGTAATATAACGTATCATGTTTCTCAATGCTTTATTGCATGCAATAGGTCTCAGAAAATCTAAATGAGAACACTAGCACCTTTTCCTGTATCTGAAGAAATAATAAACATCAAGCACCTGAACGCCATTTAAACTGCAATGTGCACCCGAAGCCATAATGCTCTCATCATTTTTCCTTTGTAATTAAGCTGTTTTTGGGGTCATAACCAAAAGTGACTTTTACTTAAATGGTGTCAGACATGGAGTAAATGAAAATTAAGGAGAGATACTCACAGATAGGATCTGGTCTCCTCTCTGGAGCTCCCCACTCAGGTCTGCTGGTCCACCAGCCAGAATGAAGGATACAAAAATACCTTCTCCGTCTTCTCCACCCACGATGTTGAAGCCCAGGCCAGTAGACCCTTTATGCAGGACCACTTTGCGAGGCTCCCTGCAGAAACAAGCAGAGAACACTGCTCACAGGGTGATCCATTTGAGATTCAGATTGCTTTAACTTTCATTGGAATATATGATACCAGCAATTCGCTATGTATGAAAATCACTTCCCAAAGGCATATTTACACACTAAGAAAGGTGCTACTCTCAGGGAAGATACTGAGTTCCTCACTATAACAAACGTCAAGATATCAGATGTCATGCAAAGTCATTTCCTTAATTACAAAACATTTTCTTAAAATAGCCTTGCTTCCACTTTTACTTTGTTTAAAATATCTGTTCTTTATTGAGCACCACAATAGTACTAGGTAGGATGGATGTATCAAAAAAAAAAAAGGAGAAAAATTGAGGGACAAGAAACTAGATTAAATAGGCCAGACCATGATAGATCTTACAAGCTAGCCTGCGGCTTGCTTGAGTGTTAATAAAAATTTGCTCAGTAGGCAGTGGGGACTCATTGGAAGACTTTAAGGCCTTAAGAATATTAAAATCCACTTTAGAAAGATTCAGCAATTGACATATATAGCAGGGGTTCCCAACCCCTGGGCCGAGGATCAGTACTAGTCTGTGGCCTGTTAGGAACCAGGCCGCATAGCAGGAGGTAAGCAGCAGGAGAGCAAAGAAAGCTTCATCTGTATTTGCAGCCACTCCCCAGCGCTAGCACATACCGCCTCAGCTCCACCTCAGATCATCAGGCATTAGATTCTCTAGGAGCATCAGTCCCTGGTGCAAAAAAGGTTGGGGACCACTGACATATAGGATTGTTGGAGAGAGAATCACAGATATGATGGGAGCCAGGAAAATCATTTAGAATGTTGACCAAGTATTTCAGGTTTGAGGAAGTGAAGCCTGAACAAGGGTAAGAGCAGTGATAATGAAAAAGACAACATGAGAGAGAAAATTTTAAGAGAGAAAAAGTGGGTCTAGAGAGGGACTCAGGCATTGAAGGAGAGGTGGAAGAACATCTAAAACTCACAAAATGGGGGAGGAATTGAAATCCAGGGTCACGAGGTTGAGTATGATTCTGACATGTTCAGTTTCAGGTAACAGTGGAATATCCACGTGGAGAGGTTTGGAAGCATTTGGAGACAAATGATAGGGATTTGGGTCCTCAGAGAGGGCTGCAAATGCAGATTTAAGGGTCATCAATAAAAAGATGAGAGATCAAATCTTAAACCAATAGTTCATTGAGTTTGTGGAGAGGCCAGATAATTATGGAATATAGGATTGTAAGATATCTTAGAAGGTATTTGGTTCAATTTTCTGTATCTGTAGCTTTAAGAAATGTACTATGCAAGCCTTAGGTTTGACCAATGTGCCTTTCGTATCACCCAACCTCCTTTCCAAATATCTCAGTCATTAAAGTTCCTCTTCTATTTTCCTACTCCTAGTGATATAAGAATGGCAAAGGACCATCCAATATATTTTTATACTAATGACTACAGAGTCTATTATTTACTATCACATTTCCATTCACATAGATATGTTTTATATCTATATTTAGTGTTATTATGAGGAGGGGTGTAAAATGTATATCACAGCTTATCATGTTATAATATGATGCATTAAGAGGTAACTTGATATAGAGTTAATTCATTTTATTCTACAAGTACTTTGTAAGCTTCTCCTAGGCTGGAGGATGTTCCAGGTGTTCAGAAAGTTTGTAAGTAAAACAAATATCCCTGCCCTTATAGGCTTACATTCTAATTGGGGTAGACCACTAACAAGCAACAGGTACGATAAATAAGTTTGTTATATTGTCTATGAGAAGGCAATAAATATTTTGGAGAAAATGAAAAAGCAGAGCAGTATAAGAAGGATAGGTTGTGGCAGGGAGGGAATTGGATAGGATTCATTGAGAAAGTGATATTTCAGGAAGACTGAAGAGGTGAGGAAACTAGTCATTTGGGAGAGCATTCCAACCAGCAGGAAAAGCCAATGCTGAGGCCCTCCAGGGGGAGGGTGCCCGGTGTTGTCAAGGAAGAGCCAGGAGGCCAGTGTGGCTGAAGTGAGTGAATGAAGGAAGCAGAATGGTAGAAGATGAAGAAGTCAGTGTATTAGTTTTCTATTGATGAATAACAATCACCACAAACCTAGTAGCTTAAAAACAACTTTGATTGTCTCACAGTTCTGAGGTCAGAAATCTGGGTGGGCTTGTCTAGGTCTGCTACCTCTAATTTCACGAGGCAAAAATTAATGTGTTGGCCAGACCAAGCTTTATTGGGAAGCTCTGGGGAAAAATCCGCTTCCACATTCATTCAGATTTTTGGCAGGATTTAGTTTCTTGTGGTTAGTAGAACTGCATTAATCAGGGTTTTCCAGAAAAACAGAACCAATTTGAGATATGAAGTAATTTTATTATAAGGAATTGGCTCATGCAATCATGCATGCTAGGAAGTCCCAGGATCTACAGTTGGCAAGCTGGAGACCCAGGAAAGTTGATGTAAGTTTCAGTTCAAGTCTGAGTCTGAAGTCAGGAGATGACCAATGTCCCAGCTCTATGACAGAAAGAGAGAGAATTGTTTCTGACTATGCTTCTTTATTCTATTCAGGCCCTTAGTGGGTTGGATGGGGCCAACTATATTAGAAGAGCAATCCGCTTTACACAGTATACTGATTCAGATGTTAATCTCATCCAGAAACACTCTCACACCAGCTGGTTCTATCTCTTTGCTGCCTGATGAGAGTGGAAGTGCAGTTCCTATTTGGCTCCCTAACATCAACCCAGTGGAGGAAATACAGAGCCAGCTCATAATTGTCTTTCTCTCTATCCTCGGTGGGACCAGAAGTTTGGATATCGCACAGTCCACTGGCACTGTGAGGGAGAGGGGATAGTTCTTCCTTGGATGTTTGGTTAGAGTAGGGCAACTATTATCAAAAGATTCCCATTCTATTAGCCCATCCTTTTCCCAGTCTTTTGGCTACAGTGGGTGGGGAGGGGCAGGCTTTTATTGAGGCTTTTTTTTTTCTGTCTGTGTCTGTCAGGGATTCCAGGATGTAGGACTATCCAGTGCCCCATCCAGAATAGATGGGAAACAAAAAAATCCAGAGAACTCATTTCAGTGTCAACTGACTCTGAGCCAGTTTCTCTTCTTCTTTCCAACTTTTAGAGTCTTCCTATGTTTGTTTGTTTTATTATGTCTAAAGCTTTTTCTTTTTTTACTTTCTTTCTTTCTTTCTTTCTTTCTTTCTTTCTTTCTTTTTTTTTAATAAGAGGGAAGATTAGAGAGAAATGGGGATACTCTATTTTGGCTGGAACAGATTTTGAGGTTCTGAACACAATCTTAAGATAGGAGCCAAAGGGATTCTGATGAAAATTTTATTGTAGAAATCTCTCTCTTTCCAAGTATAAAGTATACACTCTTAGTGGGTCCAATGACATTCAAGCTACACATTGTAAACGTAGGTGGAGGAAAGGGGGCTATCACAACTTTTATGTTTATCTACATGCTAGATATTGTGCTTGATGCTTTCTGTGCATTATTCCATTTATTCCTCAAAGCATTCCAGTGAAGGATGTATACTGATGGCTGCAACTGATCCAAAAGTAAGATGGATTGATGAGTGGATAGATGGATAGATATCCTGGAGAGCAAGTGTAGTAACATGTTAATAGCAGAAAATATGTGGGGAGTCTATGGGTGTTCATGGTAAAATAAAAATCTTCAAACTTATTTGTGTTTGAAAATTTTTATACAAAATTGTAAGAAAAATAACAACCAGATGAAGAAATTATTATAACAACTTTTTATATTAGTGAAATGAGCCTGCTTGCCCAAGTTTTTATTACTTAATAAGTTACAAAAGCAAGATTAGTACACGAATTTTTCCGACTCAAAATATCAGAGTCTAGAGCATGATATATTCTGGAGATTGCAAATCAGCAAGCTGAAGGCTTAATTTGACCCACAGTGTTTACAAATTTTTGAATTAGTCACGCATGTTTAAAATTAGAAAAATTTGCATAAAATATGGATTTACGGCTTCACATGGAATCAGACATTCTACCAACGCTGGCTCTCAATCTTGTTGCATAGCAACAATTGGCTAGAGCATGGTCTTCTTTAGATGGGTCATTTATTCTCCAGTTTGTCATAGTCGCACTTCTCTCTCATGTTTCTCAAGTCAGGCAAAAAAGCTATCAGTTGTATCACATTGCATTTCTTGCAAAGTTAAGAAGAAAGTGAACTATTTCTTGCACTAATGCTTCTATCAAAAATTGGGAAAGTAAAAGCTTTATGGTATTTTAGCAGGAAAATGAGAGAAAAAATGATTCCTTTCCAATAAGGATGATCTTTACTGGTTTAATATGCAAAGCGACTCTCTGCAGAAAGAATACAGCTTTAAAAGAGCAATATGAAACACCATTCCCCATAACTTCTCTATGTTATCTATCTGGAACATTTTGTTAGTGACCCCTGTACTTTGACAGAGTGCTTCTTATTTGTAAGGACATAAAACATGTAATGTTTTAGTGACAGTAGATTTTATTTATTTAACCTTGATCTCATTTATTCAAATAATCTGAACAAGTCTTTACACCAAATTATATGGAATTTTCTCGACTTGAGAGATTTAAACGTCTTTTTAAAAATAGAATTTTTATCGCAGTGAATTGTGATGTTTACTTTAATATTGAGAAGCAATGACAAATAAATCTGTAAAATGGTATGCAAATAAAACGTCCTAAGCACACTCCAAATGATTTACTTTTTCTAATTTAAATTCCTTATAGTAATAACCAATTACATTAAACTGTAGATTTTACTGTGTTTTCATGTATATTTTTTTCTGTTAGAGAATAAAGAAGACCCCGTGAAGTATCAGAAGTTTTATTTTACTGGTATTTAGATAAGTCAACTTATCTAAGCTAGTTGAGCTTAGACATACAGCTAGTAAACATCAGAACTAGTCTCTCTTCTTTTTTTTGAAAAGTTATTTTTAGAGCAATTTTAGACTCATAGCAAAATTGACGGAAAGGTACATAGATTTCCCCTATACCCCCTGTTCCCATACATGCATAGCACCCCCATTATCAATATCCCCCACGAGAGTAGTACATTTATTATAATTAATGAACCTATAACAACATATCATTATCACCCAAAGTACATAGTTTATATTAAGTTTCCCTCTTCGTGTTGTACGTTCTATGGGTTTAAACAAATGTATAATAACATGCATTCATCATTATAATATCATAGAGTAGTTTTACTGCACTAAAAATGTCCCCTGTGCTTCACCTATTCATCCTCCTCTCTCCAAACAACCCCTGGCAACCACTGATATTTTTATTGTCTTCGTAGTTTTGTCTTTTCTAGAATATCATATGGTTGGAATCATACAATATGTAGCCTTTTCAGATTGGCTTCTTTCATTTAGTAATAGGCATTTAAGTTTTTGCCATGTCTTTTTATGGCTTGATAACGCATTTCTTTTTAGCACTGAACAATATTCCATAGTTTGGACGTATCGCAGTTGATATATCCATTCACCTATCAAAGGATATCTTGATTCCTTCCAAGTTTTGGCAATTATGAATAAAGCTGCTGTAAACATTGATGTGCAGATTTTTATGACTTTTCAGTTCCTTGGGTAAATACCAAGAAGCATGATTGCTGGATCATATGGTAAGAGCACATTTAGTTTTGTGAAAAACTGCCAAACTGTCTTCCAAACTGGTTGTACCAATTTTGATTCCACCAGCAATAAAAGAGAGTTTCTCACCGGCATTCGGTGGTGTCAGTGTTCTAGGTTTTGGCCATTCTAATAGGTATGTAGTAGTATCTCATTGTCGTTTTTACAGGACTAGTTTCTTTATCAGAAGTTAAAGTTTTGTCCATTACATGGAGAGAAAAATTAAATAATAAAAATAAAAAGAACTAAACTATGTTTTGTATAAGCCAGAGGAGGACTTGAATTTTAAAAAGGCATCACAACAGATTTATAAAATATTGTTTCCAGATTTATTGACACTGAAAGATTTACTTTAAGTGCCCTTAGCTTCTATCATCTGAAATGTATATTTCAATACTTTATCACATGATACCTTGCATTTCTCTCTCTCTGAATGTCATGGTATCCACCCCAACCTCTCTGTCCCCTCCGCTTCAGGCCTAGACTCTTAGGATAACCTCTGAATTTGAAATGTCTTTGATTCTAATTTTAATGTTCCAAACACACTGTCCCCACTAAAATGCAAATCCGATTCTCTCAGTTTCCAGCATAACTATCTCTAGTCATCCTACACTACAGCCATATTAGATTCCTTGTTTTCCCTGAGTTTCACATGTTGCTTCATGCCTCCATTCCTTGGTGTAAACCAAGTTCAAGTGCTGCTTCTCTGACTTCCTGAGGACAGGTGATCACTTGCGCTAGGGGCCACACTGTGTCTTGTCCGCATAACTTTGCTGTGACATTCATCACTCTGTGCAGTGATTATTTGCTCCATATACTTCTCCATCAGTAAACAGTAAATTTCAGGAATCAAGGCACCAGCATTTCCCCAGTAGTAGTAAGATGACTGACAGATCGGAGTAACTCAGGAAATAGCTATTGAATGATGAACTTACACAGTGCTTTAGACTTCACTTTGTCCTCTACTTCCTATTACAGTCATCCCTGGGTATCTGCAAGGTATCGATTATAGGAACTCCCACGGATACCAAGATCCTCAGATACTCAGACTCTTAGTTGGCTCTCTGTATCCATAGGTTCCACATCTACAGTTTTGACCAACTGGGCAAGATTAGATGAATCTATGAATGTGGAACCCATGAATAGAAAAGGCCAACTGTATAATTATTTATACAAATGTCTTTCCTTTTTGCTAGATTTTAACCAGGGATGGCAAAATCTAAAGTCCATAGGGATAGGGCAGGTAACACTAATGTGAATGAAGTAGGCTGAGTAGCAAATTTGGGAATATATTCCACCTAAAGGGCTGCTTCTGCTCAACTCTGGACAATTGCTCCAAGCAAGATATCTAGATTTTCATGTAAATATTATAGAATTTTAATTTCAAAATGATTTAAAAAATTAAAGGCATGTTATAGTCCAAACTAAACATGTCTGTTGTGCATTCAGCTATGGCCTGCCAGTGAGATTGCACTGTTGGTGTTTGTCAGTACATTTGATGTCTCCTTCATATTTATCTCTTCTATGCTTAACATGGCACTTGGCTCATGGTAATTCTTGGTAATTTTAAGTTGATTTAGTATTCCACTCTCAGCCCCATCTCCGTCCTTTTCAAGTTCTCATATATGAATATCCTTTTCTCTTATCTTCATTTTTTCCTTTTTGTCTTCTTTTTTTTCTCTTCTGTATTAGACCTGCTCAAGGTCTATCTTCTTCTAATGGCCTATTCCCAAGTATTGAGCCGCGGCTCTTACTTCTGCTCGTTTATTGCCTATCAGGCTTTGGGTCTGATAAATACAATGCCCTGCATGTCCATGAACTGTTTTGTGTGTGAGGTCATCACAGCCTCCAGTGAGATCATAATCTCTTGAAGATGTAGTGTCATGGTTTATACTTCTAGGTATCCCCAATACACTGAGAATAGTGCTCGGTAAACACCTGATGATTGAAAAAAATGGGTCAATACCACGAGTTTATAAAAAAACTGCAATAGTTTTCTTACTAAAATAATTTGAGTTCCAATTTACTATGTCATTATTATTCATCCAGAATTCAAATGGCTAACAGGCCCATTGCTAGTCATTATTATATATCATAACACATGGATAGTGGAACAAAATTCTAATTCTCATTCCTCATTCAGGATGGAGCTCAAGGATCATGACTTTCTATAAGCCATCTCTGACTCTCTCTTCAATCTTCCTATTCTAGGCTGGGCTGATGCCTCCCCAAGCATTCTCTTTGTGTATTTATCATAATTCTCATCACGCTGGGTCGGGTTACTTGTCTCCCACTCCAGCCGGAGTGATTATCTTGAGAGCAGGGACCATATTATTTACTTTTTATCTCCAATACCTGGTACTAATTTCAGTTTTCATAATAGAGTTTAAGTATGGAACCTACAGAAGATGGAAACTGGTGATGTGTAATATCAGTATTCTTTTTTTTTAAACTTAGGTAATTACTTAAAAATATATTTTATTCACCCATCTAACCTTTCAATAAGCAAGCATCTATGAAGTATCTACTTTGTGTCAGGCGCTGTGAATACAAAGATTACAGAGCCTAGGGAGATTGGAGCCAAATGTAAACAAACAGTTACATAAACCCAGGAATGGGACAAGTGCTCAGCCAGAAGCATGTGCACAATAATCTAAAGGTGCCAAGGGCAAAGAGCGATCAGTCTTTCTCTAAAAAGATTTTGTCTTTTTACCATCGCCTGGATGAAATATGCTACACTCATTTATGCAGTTTTATTTTTCTTTTAATGTGATGTAAAAAGCCTTTATAATTATAAAACCTTTGGATGCTGAACAATTGGAGAGATGCCAGTCTGACTTGCTCTCAGCTACGGCAGATCAGCAGCAGCATAATCTTGTTTAGCTGGAGTCTCAGAGGATGTTCTATGCCAGCTGGGAGGTTTTCAGAAGCAGGGTGCTACAGGCTAATTCTCCTTAAACCAGATGGCTTAAAAGGGTTCAGGATTCAAATAGGGAAGTAACTACCAAAACCTGAAGGCTTTCTCATGGCCATTCCTTGAGCTTTGAACCTCCAAGTTCTGTGAAGTCACTCCAGTTAACTCCTAAAACATCCAGGGTGAGAAGCTGAGTAGAGCAGTGGTATGTAAGCTATGAAAAATGTTTCCAGCCATCTTTCTAAAATATGTATGTGATCATATTATTCTCTTGCTCAAAATCCTTCCAGGTATCTGTATGCCCTCAGGATAAAGTCTAAAATTCTCAAAGCATGGCGTTCAAAGTTCCTCATCATTTGACCTTCACCTGCCTCCCCAATGCCTAACTTTGCTCCTTTGCATCCTTCGTTCCAGCTATACAAAATTGCCAGCCACAGCTTCTCACACCAGGTTGTTCCTTGTCTTATTGTCTTAGCTTAGGTTCTCGTTGACTGAAATGATGCCTTTCTCCTGTTATCCTTATCTATCTAGTGAACTTCTACTTGGCCTTCAAGACTGAGGTCAGGTGCTGTCTCCTTTTCTCTGCTGCCCTATCCACCTTTGCCTCCAGACAAACGGGACACTTCTTTTTTGAAAGCACATTGTCTTTTCATTGATCGTACCACTCTTGTTGCCTTTATCATGCTGAAATTACTTTGTTTATCCATCTATCTATATTGTGAATCTGTATGGTCCTGAAGGATATAGGCCATGGCTTATTTGTTTTTATAATTTTGGGAACTAGTACAGGCCAAGCCTATAGGAGACACACAGACACACAGAATATACTATGTGAATAAAACAAACAAAAAAAAAACAAAACAAGTGAGGGGTTGGGAGAAATGACATTGAATTCTAACTTCACTTCTCTAAGGGATCTGTGGGAACCCAGGCATGCCCTCCCTGGGGCAGCTTCCTTGCTTGGGTAGTAACTTGGCAGGGGACTATGCGTCATTGGGGAGTGATAAAATTCAGATAATGAGCTAAAGGCATCTAGAACACATAAAAGTATGAAAGAAAAATATACATTGAGATTCTATTTCCAGCCATTTGGCACATTAGATGTCCTGGAAATCCTTCTCATTGGAAAGCAGCTAAAACTTCTGAATAGAACACTTATAAATTACTTTTAAATGACTAGCTTAGTTTGCAAGTAGGAGAAAGTCTCAGAGTCTAAAAATGAAGTAGGAATCCAAGTGCAGAGAAGAAAGCAAGTCCTGAAACTAACAGTGGACTAAGGAGCTTCTGCAAAGAGCTTGTATTGCCGTGAACCTAGCTGAGAGTGGCATGGAGAATAGGACTCTGTAGGCCCTGAGGTGGGGAGTTAGGGCAAAGACCTCTGCCCCAAATCAGGAGCCTGAAAAGATACAGCCTAAATGAGAGGATAAAAGACAAAAGTACTATCTCTTCGACGATGTCAAAGATACATATCTGATCTGATCTTGGCTCAAAGCAAGAGAAAAGAGCCTGTTTCTTCAAGATATATTAATCGAGGCATATTTGAATGTGGAGGAAGTTATACTTTAGGAAAAGAATTCATAAAACTGAGTAAATTGGGAAAAGAAAAGAGGGAGAGTCTTCTTGAGTGCTGAGAGAAAGAATTCGGCAATGTATCTCTAGCTCCGTGTGGTGGTGATGCTCTCCTGCTCCAGCTCCAGGTTGCTGATGTGAATGTGCTGGTTGGTTGGGACAGTCCTCAAGATGGGCTCATCTGGCCATTCTAGCTCAATGACAGTAGCCATAAAGGTTTTTTGGTCAGCTGATTTCCCTCTCTCAGAGATCAGGCTCACCAAGCCACCTGGTAATTAAAATATGGTTTTCCATTTTGCTTTTCTTAATGAGAGTGAATGTACTAATTAGCACATTCTGTAATTGCGAGCAGACATATTTTCTATTGTAAATTAATAACTTGTTATTATGGCATATGAGCTTAGTCATCCCTGGATACACTGACAATAATTGAGTTTCAGAGCATGCAGAATGAAGGCCCAGACTCAATACCGTGATAACCCAATAAGGGGCTGTTACCCACTGAGGTCATGTGTAAGAAGCCAGCTATTCTCCCTGGGTTCTCTCGTCTTTATTTCTCCACAAATGTAACTGTATTCATGTGAATAATGTTATTAAGGTAAAGAATAGTGATAGGAGATGAAAGAGACTTTTCAGCAGTACGGGGAGATGCATATTAGTACAAGTGTGAAGAGAGGGCATAGCTGAAGATGGCGGCTTAGAGGCTGCAAAGCTGCTGATTGATTATGACTAATGTCTTATATCTAAATGATCTAGCACCTCAGAAGACTGTAGTGTGGTGTATGCCTCATATTTAAATAATTAATATCATCAGTTAGCCAAATAATCAGTGAAGTAGATTGTTCGACATCACAGATACACTCAGGTGAAAGGGTTTTGCTGAACTGGTGTTATGAGGATATGGTAAGATAATATACAAGATATCTGGCATTACAGAGGAGGATCTATACTCTAGACTTTACGTGATAGAGAATAGGCTGACTTCAGCAAAATAGTGGCTACACAGATGTTGAGTATATACTAAATATACCGTGGTTGGTACTGTGATTAAAATAACTCTATAGACAGGGATAGTATGATGTATAGTGATATTGGAAAAAATTACTAAGGCACTGCAGTGGATAGGTTCTATCAATTAATAGCTAACTAATCTTGTTGGAGTTTTTAGATGTCTTATTTTTTCAGTTGTAAATTGTGAATAATAATATCTATTTCGTGACATTGTAAGGATGGATTGAAATAATATATAAAATACTAGAATCACACAACAAGTGCTCAGTAAAGCTAACTCTTCTTTTCCCTTTAGGGAATTATGACCTTTGGAAAAACAAATAGACATATATAAAATAATAAACCAGAAATGCAAGGTCAAATATGGTAAGTGCCAAATTAGTGTTATGGATAGTGAGGAATCTTCACATTAAAGAAAAAAAGATTAAGTCATGAAGAAGACAGAATCTGAGCTAGACCTTGACAGAAGGGTAGAAACTAGTTAAGTGGAAAGGGAAGTAGATGGCATTTCAGTAGGTGGCATGAACCCCGGGCCACAGGGGAGCATATGCAAGATGTGTTTGGAGAACAGGGTGTATTACAGCTTGAATGTGGTGCAGGGCCTGTGTCAAGGAAGAGACAGAGGCAGATTGGGAAGGAACAAGGATGTAAGCCAAGGAATTTAAACTTTTTACGTGGATAATGCGAGGGTACTGAATGTTTCTGCACCCACGAGAGATTCCGTGTATGTAATAACTTCTGTTTGTGAATCTAAAGTGTTTATATCATGTTGCTGTTTCTATAGCCTCCAAATTTGCCTGAAAGGAGCTTAATTAAACATTCTAAAGGTCTCTAAAGATATCCCTGCTGCAAAGCAAGAGGATTTGGTTGAGGCTGTAACATACAGCTTTAGATCTAAATGCCAAACTCTAGTCTGCATCCTTTTTGTAAAACTCTGTCTTAACTTTCCTCTCTGGAGGAAAATTTGAAATTAGTTATACATCTGAGATAATATATACTCTTCTTAAAAGGAATCAAATAGACAAATAATTTTCTCCTCGCAAACATAAATCAACTATAGATTAGTATCACTCTAATCTTGATTAGTTTGATTTTGACATATTAGAATTTCTTGCTTATTCACATATAAAATATGATAATCTAATAACCATGTTTCATCTCAATTTGCTTTTGTCTAAATTTCTCAAAAAGACAAGGAAACAGTTAAGTCTTGCTCTCACATATGCTCTCAGTTTTCATAATCATACCTTCTAATCATCATTTCATCTCCAGAGCAAAAGAAAATAGATTATCCTTCTTGTTTTCCTTTATTTCATCATGTTTTGGCTGAAAACTTCCCCATTAAGTTTTATATACTACCATAATGACAGGCATTTGCTTCTGCTTCCTGCTGCGTCTAAAATTTTTAAAGAGCAGTTAATTATAAAAGGAAAAATTTTAACAATCTTTTTAAATAAAAGAAAATTATAAGAATTGTATGGAGTTATTGTCTTATAGTTGCATCATTTGTCCTCAAGATTTCATTACTGGTGAAATATTATTTGAAAACATTATAAAAGCCAGGTATAGGCAAAACTAAAATTTGATAGTAGGATTAGAGAGAAAAAAAGAACCCTGCATATTCTTCCTAAAGGCAAAGCACATTTTATGAAAGATTACTTAAATTGTCTTTTGAAATAGACCTCTATGGTATTATGATATTCCAATTGATTACTAAACTGAAACCCTCTGCAATTAGTGTGATATAGGGAAAATTGCTTAGATTAATTAAACTAAAAATCTTTGGGTTCAAGTTTTACAGGACTTCCCTTAACTCTAATTTGGATATATCCATATTATTATAGAAAAAAAATTCAGACTGAAATGTATTTCCTAGTCTTGATGCCAACATGAAGCCCTGGATGTCTTTGAAAACAGCCTGTCTGAACAGCAGTTTCCATGTTGTATGATAGAGGGAGTGGTGAATACAGCAAATGAGAATTGCTACGATCCCTTCCAAATTTAACATTACAGATATTTACTTAATGAAAACCAGAAAGGGGAGTTTCCCACTTCTAAAACCACAATTTCTTTTTATTATTCAATACATAATTAGGATTCACCTTAAGGGGAGTAGAGAGGACAGGAATGGCCCTATTTTTAGTTCCCCTCCAACTTGACTTCTCTTCAGTTTTGACACTATCAACTTTCCTTTACATCGACACTGACAACAGAATTTTTTGGTGACAATGGTAATGTTCTATGCCTGTGTTGTCCAATATGGTAGCCTCAAGCCACATGTGTTATTAAGCACTTGACATGTGCTTAGTGGGACTGAGAAACTTAATTTTCCATTTTATTTAATTCTAACTAATTTGAATAGTCACATGTGTCTAGTGTCTACTGTAGTAGACAGCAGAGTTCTAGAATTCCTTTCTCTCTTGTCAAAGAGAATACGTTTGTTTGTTCTCATACCTCTCTATTCTTTCCTCAGTCTCTTTGAAGGCATCCCCTTATTGGTTTGCTGTTCATAAATGATGTTGCCAACATGTGTACCTCTATCTACTTCTCTGACTCCTTTCCTCTAGCTCTTCCCTGTAGAACAACTTTTTTCCTTTAGGTCTCAGTTTAAATGATGCTGTCTGATATCTCCAACTAAACTAGTCTCCTACTCTATCATTTTCTATCATAGTCCCCCCTCCATAAGTCTCCTCATGATATTTATCTTACAATAAAATTATTTTGTTTGTTCATTGCCTATCTGCCACTAGATTGTAATTTCTGTAAGAGTGGCAACACTTTGTGCCTCTAGCACCTAGCACAGTACCTGGCACATACTAGGGCCTCAATATTTGTTGAATAAATTAATAAATGGGGATTCTTATCCTTTATTGATACTTCACTAATCCATATCTCCAGCATAGATCACAATGTCCTCTGCTCCAAATTTCCATTTAACTGCTTACGAATAAACACATTATCTTTCCCAGACTTTTTTTTTTTTTATTCTTTATCTGGTAAATGCTGTCTGTCCAATCTTGCAATCAGAAACTTCTGCATTTTCTCACTAACGCTTATCTAGCACTTCTAATCATCCACCAAATGCAGTCAATTTCACCTCAGAAATGCCTCTCAAATCTACCTAGCATTGCTGCTTGGGCTCAGGCCTACAGAATCTCAAAACCTGGACCTGCCAAGGACTCCTAACTAGGCTCCCCCTAAGGGTCATGTACTCTGGACTCTCTCCTTCAGAGAGAGAAAATTTCTCTCTCTGCTGTCAAAGAAAATTTCTTATGAAACAATGCAAACATTTCATCTCCTTTCTTTAAAGCTCTCATTGCTTCTCCACGACCTGAGGAATAAAAATCTTCCTTAGTTTCTTTTGCATGACATGTGAGGCCTTCATGATTTGGGCTCTATGAACTCTTGCAACCTCACCTCTCCACACGTATCCTAAGGTTCATACATTCTATCACAGAGAACTTCCTGTGTGGCCTTGATGGCCAGGCCCTTCTGTGCCTTTTCACTTGTTTTTCCCTTGTTTGGAATGTCCATCCCCAGCTGAGTGGCTTATTCTTCAACAACTCTCCCAGGCACATTTAGCCAGCTTCTGGGTGGTGTTCCCAGAGCATTTTGTTTCGGGGCATTATAGCATTCATCACTTAAAAAAATTACATGTCTGATTCCTCTACCAAGTGGGGATTCTTTAAGCACAAGAAATAGATCTTATTCAACTCCCTGAAGAATGATTTATTTCTCTGCAGTGGTTAATAGCCTAGCTTTGTCATTCAGACATATACCTAAGTTTGAAACTGGGATTTCCATATATTAGCTATGAGACCAGTCATTTTACTTCATCTTATTGAGCTTCAGTTTTCTCACCCTCAAAATAGGAATAATGGTACTTATGTCACATGTTTTTGTATTAAATGCAATAATGAAAGAAAATGCCCGCACCATACTAATAAATAAGTTGTCGGTTGCTCTTAATATTCACTCAGCAAATATTTATTGAGCACACACTACTATCAGAATATATCATATAGATGAAGATTATTATAACATAGACCTGGTCCTTATAGAATTTATAATCTAGTAGAGAAAATAAGATACATATATAAAATGATAATTTAATAGAAAATATAAAAAAGTAATAACAGAGATATACAAAAAAATGTTATGATGATCTAAAGATAAATAATTTCTGGATGAGGTCTACACATGAAAATATTTCTAGAATTAAATCACTCAGCACTACAGGTGCTATGCAGGGGAAAATACAGGTTTTATGAGGTCTGAAGGTTTTGCAATTTGGAGGCTTCTCTTTAAAAAAAGAATATAATATTATATGTATATTATACTCCTTGAGTTTTTATTCATTCAGAGTGCTAGTGCCATCTAACAAGTGCTGAATAAGTATGAGCTCCCTTCCCCCTTGTCTCTGTGTCCCCAGTACCCAGCAAAGTGCCTGGCACGAGGCACCCAGGCTTGAAGTAGCCCATGCAACTGAAAGGCCTTGGAGTGTCAAGGTAAATTCACTTCTAGTGTTGTGCTTGGTACTGGGAATGTAATTATAAGCACTACTTAGTTCCTGACTTCAAGGAGCTCTCATCTTAGTGGGATGGAGAAATATGAAAAAATAATGAAGTACAATAACAAGCATGCATTCATAAACATTTGGGATAAGTTTATAACAGGTAGGAGAGCATTGATTTGATATAGAGATATGGGGAGTAGGAGGATGTTTAATGCATAAGAAAAAGCAATGAAGTGAGAGAATATGTGGTATTTGGAGAAAATTAAGTTTTTATTCTTGCTTGACTGGAATGCAGGATTCCAATAGGGCTGCAGTGGAGGCCTGGAGGCAGAGGACACATCAAAGAGGCGCTCCTGAACAGCATAAACGGCGACCCAGTTCTCGAGAGAACAGAGCAGAGTATTTGTGCATATCGTCATTCATTTAACAAAAATGTACTGGGCCAGACATTAGCTGGGCTTTGGGCATACAAGACACAGTCTCTGCCCCTGAGAAGTATACACTCTGTATTATGAATTGAATTGTGTACTCACACTCCCAGAAGTTATTTTGAAGTCTGAACTGTTAGCACCTCAAAATGTGACCTTATTCGGCAGTTAGGTCCTTATAGATTTATTAGTTAAGATGAAATCATACTAGAGTAGGTTGGGCCCTTCATTCAGTCTGACTGGTCTTCTGACAAGAAAAGAGCCATTTGAAGACACGGACACACACAGGGAGATTACCAGGTGAAGATGGAGTCAGAGACAGGAGTTATGTGCGAGCTGCAAGCCAAGAAACACCCAAGATTTCCAGCAAATTGTCAAAAGCTAGGAAGAGGCAAGGAAGCACTCCTCTAAAGATTTCAGAGGGAACATGGCCCTGCCAAGACCTTGATTTCAGACTTCTTGCATCTAGAATTGTGATACAATAAATTTCTGTTGTTTAAATCGTCCAGTTTGTGACAATTTGTTGTGGCAGCCAGAGGAAGATAATGTACTCTGTAGGGACTACCTGAGCCAATGTGCTGTGAGCACAACTTGTTTATTGAGGCAGGGGAGGAACAGTCACTAAGGCTGATCCAATGCTCCTGACTGCTGTCATTTTAGAAATGAATTTGAAGTAAAAGGCTAATAATATTTGTAAAAGGTAGCTATCACCAGGTGCCTAGGCAAGACTTTATATAAACCCCACTAACAGAATTTCAGAACTTTCTACATACTTAAGATATATATATATATATATATATATATATATATATATATATATATATATATATTAGAAAAAATGACAAAGCACTAACATGAGCACATTAATCATTATTTGTGAAATTCATTTTCAAAAATAATATAGACGGAAATATGAACACCTCACTAACCTTTAGCTATAGGTGAACACTTAAACATTCTTTAAAAGAAAAATTCATCTGTTCTTGTCTCTTGGGGTATTGTAGGTATTGGCTTGTATAAATGTCACAGCAGCTTCTTCCTGCTACGAATTCTGTTTTCTGCTAATTCCAGGGAAAGCTTTATATAACAATTAATTGAGCCCTGAATAAATTTTCTGATTCCTTTTTTTTTTTGTTTCCCCTCATCAGAAAATAAAGTGTTAAGATCACTGCTTCAGATCCTGGCTTTTTCAATTGAGAAATTTCATTTCTTTCACTGATCTACTTTCCCCTGCCCAGACACCTGCACCTAGAAGTAGAACTTGGTTCAAAACCGTCTTGGGCATGGCATTTTTAAAGTTATTCATTAACAAGTTTCTTTACCCATGGTGAAATCTGAAAGCCAGCTTTGGACACTGACATTAACATGAAGTGACTTCAAAAGAATCATCGACATTTTCTTTCCTGAACAAACATATAGCTTCACCCCTTGGAGCACACTGAGAATTACTCTAAGTTCAAATTGCATCAAAACTCTGATTTTCTCTGGATTACTAGCTTTTCCTCGAACACCTGACTCTTTCCTTTCCTTGGTCTTTGCCTATATATTCCCCTCTGCCTGCAGCTAGATGGCTTCTTCCCTTTTGTCTGCTTGGGAACCTCCCTCTCTTTCTCCATGATTGTTTGAATGTTTGCTCTCCTCAGCTCTCTCTAATACCAGTTCCTGTAGGATTTCATTGCTACATACTCATATATAGATTATTTCAATCATCATACTTTATCCATTTATCATACCATACCCATTGAGAATCCACTGTACTTCAGGGGGGCTACCCTGGGGCTGAGACTGTAACCATAAAGCACGACGCACGCCACATCACTCCACACACACACACACACACACACACACACACAGATGGTAATGTGGTAATGTGGTCCTCCTATTGTATTATCAACTGTAGCATGAGTGACACAATAAAATTGGCAAGAAGGAATGAAACTACTATTATCAGCCTTGGTCTTTTCCTACCTGAACACAACACAAATTTATATTTTAGTTGGTGAGATGTGCTTTAATTTTAATTATAATCACCGACATTTATTAAGAGCGAAGGCTATTTAATCCTATGATATCCCTATAAGTTAGATATTACTACTCTCATTATTTAAAGATGAGAAACAGGTTTGAAAAGGTTAAGTTTCTTGTCCAAGATCGACAGGTGAAACGTGGTAGCAGCAGCATTCATACTTATTCCTGATGGCCTACAAAAGCCTTTGCTGCTTCCACTGCCTTATTCAGCTATATAGAGAGAAAAAGAGTAAGGATTGGTTGGTTTATGTCCTCTGGTATAAAAATGATTAACAGTGGAGAATATCAGTCACTCAATGAAAATGAATCCCCTATACCTCAGGTCATGGTAGAAGAAAGAACCTTAACAAATCATCATTTGTTAAACATAGTCTGTGTTTAGGAGATTGCTTCATAATCACATGATAGGAACAGACCTAGAAGCTGCCCTTAGGAATCTTGCAGGGGAGAGAAATTCTTACATATCAAACAAGGAGCATACATGTGTGCATGCATGTGAGCAATCATACATGCGCATGGGCTCTGGACTTAATTCTGTCATATATAAAATAAGGAAGTGGGATTAGGAGACACTGCCCTAAAGTATCCTTTTTGCATATGCTATTCTCTCTGAAAATCTGCATTAAGAAATGCATTTCTTTGGGTCTAGAAGGATGTTGGGACTCTCGATGTCTCCTAAGTGGAACATACTTTCTCTTCCTTTGTTTCTCTACTGTGTGCTGTGCTCTGTCTTTCATAATAGTGACTGAATCTCCTTGAAGGCACATGAGAGGTTCACAGGAAATGTTTGTTGAATGAATGATGAATAGAAACTTTGTTAGTTGATTTTTGGTATGGGGGAGGAGGAAAAAGGTTCTAGAACATCGGTAAGAAATGGGGCAGATGAGTCGAAGAGAGAGAGAACTAACCCTTACTGAGTACCTAGTGTTTGTTAAAAACTGTTAGAATACTTACATATTTAAAAAAATAAAATTTTAAAACAATCTTATGAAATAGATATTAATTCCTACTTTATAGATAAAAAAAAAATAGAGACCCAGAGAGCTTCATTAATAGCTCAAGGTGATACAGCTAGTAATACCAGTATTTAAATAAAGGTAGAGATAAATTAAAGGCCATTTTCTTTAAATTATACCAGGCCGCTATACCAAGGAGAAGGATTTGAGGACAAACAAGGATTTCAGAGGTACAGAAAAGGAACCATAAGGGGAGAAATATTTACACATTTTAATATTATGCAACGTTAACAATGAAGTGCAATTTCCCATCAACGTGCATAATTAATACTTGACTGCAGGAGAATTCTCCATTTGCAAAATGAGTAGGCTGTGAAAAGCATGGCTCACTTTTACAATTTCCTGTAGCTTTTACAAACCCGTACTTAGAAGGAAATTTCCTAACTCTTGATACCAGCCCACATGTGCAGGGAACTTTCTGTTTGAAGAGAGTGCTCTTTCCTTTCAAGTTTGGTAGCCACCTGATAGAAATCACTGAAATTGCATCTGAACAGTGCTACTAGTTTTCCCCAAACCAGCTGCTTGTTCTTTTGCTCTGAAATTACATAGATGTAATTATTGCTCAATGAATTATTGCATTTTTTTCAATGTTTTGTCATCCCCACTAGATTCTGTGCTTCTCATAGGCAGGAATTGAGCTTTTTTGTTTTTGATTTTCTCAAATGTCTCACCAGAGTGCCTGGCTCATACTGGAAATTCAGAAAATGCTCAGTTGAACAAACAGATAAATAAGAGGTTAATCAATCAAATCAATGACCGGTTGAATGAATGAATGAATGAATGAATGATGGCCCTTGTCTCCTCCATAAATCTCCATGAACAGTCTGATTTTCTATGTAACAAGAAGGCACATCGGTAATTGTCATCTATCAGTCAATAAAAGTCGCTGACTGACATCTTAAAAGCATACTTCAGTAGAGTAAACATTTACCAGGACTGGAAATCAGCAGAGAAATTAAATAAAGAATAAAGACCATTGGCTGCTTTTCTGGTAATAGAGGGACATCTGGCCTGTGGCATAGGATATGAATGTGCTCTTTCTTTAAACTCTCCTATAATTGGGCAGGAGAAGGAAGTAAACAGAAATCCTAATGGAATTTGAGGGTCTCTGAGGGATTAGCAATATATGCAGAGAAAAACACCAGATTCAGTTTGTGTATATAAAGATGGATGTCTCAAGATGAGTAATCTAATGAAAGTTGACAAATGATACCCAAAGCAATCCTTGTGATTCCCTGATCTCCACAGCCATACCACCTCCCAAGTCACAGCCGCGTAAGGTAAAAATACAATGAAAATCATTCTTTATAAGGGGTTCAGTTCAAGGTCAAATGCAATGTCTACTAAATATTCATCAGATGATACTGAGACTGTTTCTTGTCATATGACGGATGAGCAACAAGAAAACCCATCTGACCACAACTTCTGTCTAGACTCATTTTTGTGAATAATAAAGACAGGACTGAGAAGGACCTCCTCAGTCAGTGAGTCTAAAAGACGTGGTTGGAATGTCTTCTACATTTCTGTTGAGGCAGGATGGTCTGGTGATGACAGCATGGAGTTGGGAGATAGGCCTCTGGGTTGTAGTCAAGGCTCCTTGCCTTCTTAAGTACATGATTTTGGGAAGCCACTTAACTTTCTAACAGATCCGTAAACAGGATAAATGATTCTAACCCAGCCTCCCTTACAAACTTGTTATTGGGATCAAATAGAATAAGGTCCATGAGATGCCTTTGTAAACTGTAATGCACTGTACAAACATAAGCCTAGTACTTCAGGGTGAACAGCAAAATAGAAGAATAAAAAAGGAAAAGAAGGAAATGAATGGAGAATAAGAATAAAAGCAGAAGGAGAAGGAGGAAGTTTATGAAAAGAAGGAAGGAGAGAGGGAAAAAAGATAGAAAATAAGAGGGGCCAGCAAAAGGTTTGGGAGAGAAGGAGGAGGGTAGGAAGTGGCAGTGGCGAGGAAGAATCTCTGAGTTCTGCTACATAGGCAGATAACGACCAAACGGACACATCAGACAAAAAACAAATGGAGCAACAGAACTGCTCAGAGACAGGATTTAGAAAATTACACCTATGCAGAGACCATACAGTTCTGATAAGCAACTGGAAGTCTGCATCAGATGGCCTCTCCAGGGGAGACAGAGAGTCAACCATGAGTCAGCCTCCTCATTATAAATTTCGAAATGCCAGGCTCTACTGAATTCATGTTATTCTTGTCAGTGCTCAGTGTGGAAATATACTCAGACAGATTTGTAATCATTTCTTGTGCAGCCATTGATGATGGCTCTTTCTCTTTGCCTAGTTAACCCTACTCGTCGTTTAGAGACTTCCATGATCCCCCCGACCTCCCGGACAAGGTCAGATCACCTATTACAGGCTCTCAGGAAACCACAGACCGCTCTTTCACAGCATTCGGCACAGTCAGAGATTCACATTTGTTTGTGTGATTATTTGATTAATATTTTTCTACCAGAATGAAGGTATGGTTAGTGTCTGCATGTCTCATCATTATATTTCTACCTAAATTTATTAACTAGTCATAAATGGACTGAAGTCAGCAAGGGCAGCCTTCATACTAGAAAGATACTAGAAAAAGGTGGTATTCAAAGAAGCATAATGGTGCAATATATAGAGGAGTTTGATGCTAGGCCTATAATTAGGTAATTGATAAATCTGACAGTTTGGGTAACTAAATCTTGTTATGAAATAATTCATGTTTCCTGTATTCATTTTTACTAGCCTAACAAACGTACAATTAAATACTTTTTTATTCTTCCTTGAATCATTCAGAACACTAGCTCTTCAATGCCATCTCAATTGACATCATGGGTGATCATATTATTATTATAATAATTATGAATATTGATTAAAAGGGGTAATTTTCTAGTTGAATATTTTGCAGAACACTCTAGTATGTTTAATTATATAATAACGAGAAGGAAGTTTACTCACAATTTACTTTAAGCCCTTTAATAAACCAGTATTAAAAAATAAAAAGGTTTCCAAAGAAGATATGCAAGGTGATGTTAAATAGTTATGTTAGCATTGAATTATGCATGGAAAATAAGGACTATTTATAAAAACAAAAACAAAACAAAATTCTCCAGTGAATTCTGTGGCAGTCCTCTAAGATAAATTCCAGCTGTGTGACACTGAGCAGCCTCAGTGTGCGAGGCCACCGTACGGGACAGCCCAGCAGCTCTGGACAACCAGACTCCTGATCTATCACTTCTGAGCTTCTTCTTAGTCCTCCAGGGTAAAACAGATGCCAACAGTGTGGAAATATGATTGCTCTACTTCTAATTTAACACATTTGAAGGTTACTGAAATCGCTTCAGGTGGTCATTCTACTTTTGTTAACTCACATTCCTATATGAAACTGGATTTTAAACAATGACTTTATAAAAACAAAGACCTCCCAAACTCCAGAAATCATACTGAGCTCCACACTGTATTTCCATGTCTTACTTTGGCCTCCAAATTGGCCAACTTATAATAACAAAACACATATAATTCTGAGGAAGAAGGAGAATGTGGTGATTTAGAAATGTGTGTTTCAATCCCAGTTCTGCCACTTACTGGCTGTATGATCTGAGACACCTGCCACTTCTCTAAGCCTCAGTGTCTTCACCCATAGAATGGGATAATGTGCTCATATGCAACAATAATAATTGTCATCAGAACCAAATGAGATCCACATAAAGCACTTATAACATTTCAGCTATTAAATATACAATGTTTAATGGTATATTTTAAGCATTTAAGTATGGAAAATATCCTTTTAGAGTATTACGGTCTATGTCTCTGAATGATGGAGTGCTTTCATTATGGCGTGCTCTATATTCTATATGTCTTTTCTAGTTTCTATCATTTAAAGAAGCCTTTCTTTTATGGAATAATAACAACAATAGAGGTTAACGTTTATAAAAGTCTTTACCTAGAAAAATATAAATTTAGATTCTCAATGTCGTCTTTCAAAATATCTTTTGATATTTTACTTGAAATTTCAAATTTGAAAACTTCTATCTGTTCTGTACAAGAAATCGACATTAAAACACACACGCACGCGCGCGTGCGCACACACCTCGTTTCAACAGCAGATGGCGTGAGAAACCCAGGCCCTGTGAATGAATTAGAATGCTATGTATGACAGCCCTTAAGTATTCTCTGCTCTCTGCAGCCTCAGCATTTTTTCAACACTGATAAATTTGGGGTAACCCTTAAAATTTGCTGTAATGACATCTTTTATATTTTCAGCTTTACACATGTAAGGAAGAAAGATTACAAGGTCTAGGAAAGGACATCTTACAGAGTAAGGAAATAGAAAAAAGAAGCTGTAGACCATTTGAAATGGGGCTAAGAAAAATGAACTGACAGCTCAACTAGGAGCAGAGGTGGAGACTTCAGGGACACAGGAAGAAATGAAAAGCAAACACATGATGGTGACGGGAAACAGATGATCTGGGGTGATCTGCTCATCATTCTTTATGAGTCCATTGAGGTTTAAGCTCTGACCTCTCCCCTCCCAGGATGGAGGAGGGGTCTTGTAAACTCCCTTAGTCTCTCCAAGCAGCTAGGATCCTTCAGCAGGTGACTTAGCATAAAAAGTAAGGCTGGAACTCTCACCCAGAGCTACGCAAGAGGCTGGTCTGTTGTTTTTGGACTATGAATCACAAACAAAAAATTGGCGGGGAGAGAGGTGGGGTAGGGAGACATTTAATTTCTTTTCCTTCCACCTGCTTTCCGTAATCCAGAAGTGTAATGAAATCTTTTAGCCTTTGATGCCTTCTCTCATTTTGTGTACTGTCATGGGATTGTACCTTTTTTTTAAATTAATATTATATTAGCTTCCTTTTAATGGAGTGTCAGGAGGAAGAGGAGATTAAGGCATGGGACACATCTGTCAACTTGAACCTGAAGCAAGGACCTCCCACTGTTAACGGGGATGTTATTCTGCCTCGTTATGTCTGGCATAGGTATAGATGATTCAGATACCAATTTAAAAAATAGCAGTAACTCTAGGTAGTAGCTCAATTAGACAGTTTTGTTGTCTCCACGGATCAAATTAACTGGAAATCTGAAATATTGTCACTTATTTTATGTCAAGCTAATAGCAACTTAGGTGAAAAATATATAAACACATGGCCTTTTAAAGTACATTCATTTTTAAAAAATTCTCTGTAGTTGATTTCATGAAAGCATCAGGAAAGAGAGTTTTGAAATAATGAAATTTCCAATTTCAGTTGATTGCCTACACTCAGCAGTATAACACCTTAATGGGAAACTTGTTAAAGACCAATTGGCCTATGCAGAGTGAAAAACAACTTTTGCAGTATTCATTCAGTGACAATGATTGTATGCCACATTCTCTCTCTATCTTATGGACAGCTAAATACATATAGCATGAACTTGAGTGTTCTGGGCTTTGCAGAGAATTATTGAGGTATTCCCTTCTAAATATTTCAGCAATGCAAATTATTTCTACTTTAAACATTTTATGTTATATCCAGAGCTGTCTTACATAAATAACAAATGTTCAAATTGGATCTTCAAACTAATCTAGGCTATAAAAATAAAATTTTCTTTGTATTCTCAAGATATTTGGTACTATTGAGGGTCTAATATGTACTTGCTACTTTTACACAAAGTTGGTAGGTCCTATGCTCTTCTCCTTTTGAGGAGAAAAACATGCTTAGAGGGGAAGGGTCCTGTTTAAGATTAATAGTAACAGATGGCAGAGAGGCCACAGTTCAAAACCAATTCTTTGATCGAAGAGTCAGTTTTCTTTTATGATTGTAGGGAATAGAATATTTTTCTTAGTGCATTATTCATTAGAGGCAAACTGCTTTATACCAGTCAACAATAGAGTGTAGCTGAGAATCCTATTTTTAATTTTTAGAAAAAGAGTCACTTTTGTGTTATGAAGTCAGGGTAAGGCCTTCACATTTTTGGCTTCATCTTAGCAGAGAATTAGATTTATTGCTTGCATTTATCACACAGGTCATTCCGTTCTATTGTGAAACAGTATAAAATGCTTAATGAATGCTTGTTGGCAAACTGCTAATATAATTTTGTGAATAAGAAGAAAGAAAAGGTTTGGAAGTAGCTGTAGAAGAAAATGACATTATTTGGCATGGCTGGAGGAAGTCTTTGTGTTAATGACCAAAATATGGACTGACAGCTACCCAGCCAAAAGTGGTCTTCATAAGGAACAAGGAAGGCGAGGTAGAGACCAGTGATAAGCTCAGCCTCCACACCCTCACGTCTACCACAAACAACACCTCAACTACCTAGCATGCCCTTGGACCTCCAGAGTCATTCCAAATGATACGTTATTAATTCTATTTAATGACTTCTAGGCTTAGAGTCAGTTTCAGTTCTTTATAATTTTTCCCCTGGGAAATTCTTCACTATGTCCAACTTGGCATGAATGTGGTTTATAAATGTCGTGACCAGCTCAATAAAGCCTCTTCATGCTGCATTACAGGGGATGGAGTTGAACAGTGGAGTCAAATTTGATTTGAAATCCAAGCTGTGCTACTTTCTATGTACGTGCTCTGGGAAAATTACTTAACCTCTTTGTGAATCGAAGTTTAGAAAATAGGATGCCTATTTCATAAGAATATTTTGGAAATAAAATTGGATGAATAAGTAGGTAGATAGATGGATAGGCAGGCAGGTAGGTAGGTAGGTAGATAAATAGATAAATATGTGTAGAGATCTATACCCTACCACCTAATAAGCACTCAATAAATGTTAGTTTATTTTCTCTTCCCTCAAAGGAATATCCATGAATTTGTATTATATTTTTCGTATCAAGTTGCGCATTTTGAATATAATCTCATTAAGCACCCAATGACGCTCCCTTCCCTGTCAATATGGAATCTTAACCCCGCCAATGTTTTATTGATAGCATGCTGCCCATCCCTTTGCTAACTCTGGATGTCCTTTCGTTGACTCTTTCCACATATCTGATTTAATGTGGAGAATTCAAAACTGATCACAGTCTTTTGGAGGATGTGACCAATGACTGAGTTTTGTGGAAGAGTTTTTCTAAACTATGGCACTTTCCAGAAAAAGAAAATTGAGGGGAGTGGTATGGAGTGTGTGGTCATAAGGCTGCACAAACTGTGGGTGCTGACTGATGAACATTCTCAAGTCCAATTGCAGAATGTTTGCAGGCTGGGGAGACTGTTTCCTCTCATGTGTTAAGAATTCTCTTTGTCTTAAGATTTCTAATATAGGTGTGTGTGTGTGTGTGTGTGTGTGTGTGTGTGTGTGTGTATCAGAAATTTAAGACATTTAAGACCATTACTTATTCTGGTCCTAAATTCTTTCTTTTGGAGCTGAAGATAAGCTGATATGTAGAAAGGCTAAGGTTATTCTTTACTGTGTTTAATAAGCATTTACATATAATCTTGTTAATTAAAATATTTTTATATAAATATTAACAGGGAAATGAAGCAGACTCAAATAATGATTTGGAGTGCTTCCACAAATGATTATTAGCTATGCATATAAGAATATGTCTCTCCAAAGTACAGTGAAGATACTGTTTTAACAAATCCTTATTTAATATAAATGAGAATATGTCTTATATTTTATATAAGAACAACAATTACTATAGAAAACACACATATGTCAGTATTATTATAAAAATTATATATATACATGAATTTCATTCTTGAAAAAATTCTAGTATCTACATTTTACAGATGAGGAAACTGAGGCACAAGAAACTAAGTAACTTGCTTTCACAAAACTACTAAGTTTCTGAGCCTGGATTTAAATTCAGGGAGTCAGCTTGGATCCATGATCTAGACTACCTTATATATTATTACAGAATCAAATGCTCTGAAATATTGATTGAGAATGCCTTGTATCTTTTTTCTGTTTTTAAAAGTGGAATAGAACAAATGTTACAATGAACAGAGTGCTCTGTTGAGAAATAAGTTACTTAATTCTCCAGGGCTAAGTTCATATTTAGCCTACCACCTCTATCTGTTATTTCTTTTGTTTTATTTGTTTGCTTTTTTTTTTTTTACTAGAAGAATTAAAGCAGTTTAATATTCTTCATTATCAAAAACAGTAGAGGAGCACTAGCAGGAGAAGGGAGTGAGTGTTCATGGACAGGCCGCATTCCTTTCACTCACCTTCCCAAGGGTTTAGGGACATTCAATGGGTCTCCTTAGCTGAAGGCAAGAAAAGGCACTCCATTAAAAGTATTTATAAAATGTATGCTGTTCTATGAGAGAAAGACTAACATTTCCCTCCCAGGTAGATGTCCACTTAGCCATGGTGTTTGCTGACTTGCCCTATTGCTACTGGGGGTGGAAAAGAACCCTGGGGAGAGAGGAGAATGTTATCAGGGAGAGAGGAGGCAAGGACTATCCCTGGTGAGTTCTACCTGAGGGGTAGGAAAGAGGGTTGCTGCTGTTCATGCAAGCCTCACATTGGAAGCTGCTGAGGACAGGTGAGAAAAAGGGGGTTTGTGAGGGATTGCTGCAGTTTGGGCAAAGTGGTGGGCACAACAGAAGACTACGGAGTGCTAAAGCTGAGGGTTTTTTTGAAAAAGATAGTTGAGTCTCCTGGGACACCACACGGCTGGAGGAGTTGGTTGAGTCTCATCAGTGTGTGTTTGGTTCTCTACCCACCCAGGCTACATTACCAGAGACAACCAACGAAAAGGAGATAAACGTAGTAGAATGGTAAGGAAATGCCATTTCCCGTTTCCTTCCTTATGCCCAGTACTATCAAAGGATAAATCTAAGAGAAAGAAA
>NW_024352784.1:11782923-12006407 GCF_902729225.1 Pteropus medius
AGAAAGGGAGGGAGGAGAGAGAAAGAGAGAGAGAGAGCCCGTGCTCAAGCACACACACACACATACACACACACACAAGCAGACCACACCTCTATCAACTCCAGAACATTTTGGTAGAAACCAAGTCTTAATGATGTTGGAAGGAGGGACAGAGGTCTGAATAAAACATAAGATTTTAAAATGAAGAGGACTAATAAATAAAGTGGGAGGTTTGAATTGAAATGCCATCAAGGAAGCTTAATTGGCAAGTAGGGTTAAGTAAAGCATAGGTGATAATATACTGGAAAAAGAAAATAATTAAATTTTTATATATTAATCAATTAAGTGTTCTCAATTAAACCAGTTGCAATTATAAGGTAAGTGGAAGAAAATATTAGCTCCTTTTCCCCAGCCTCTCCAGCTTTTATCTGGTTGGGGAATTTAGAAATACAAAATACTAAGTCCTCTACATCTGTTAAACCCACTCTGCCAACACCTCCATTCTCATCTCCACTGACTTACACACACTATGCCTCAGAACTGAATTACTCTATGGCCTCATGTGGTCATGTTTATGTACAAGCTCTTCTGCTCAGAGTACCTTTCCTTCCAATAGATGCTTCAGGCAAACTTCCATAGATGCTTCAGTTCTCAAATTGAGAGTTACATCAACTTTGAAACCATTCTGCTGGCCATTCCCTATCTGATTCCCATTCTCAGTCAGGTATCTTTCCTGAATCCTCCTTTACTCCCTTATATGTATCTCCTGTGTGATTCTTACACTGCATACAAATATGTGTTTGTATTTCTGTAACTCTCACTAGACAAAGAATCCTCTGAAGGGAAAGAAGAAATCTTATATGAATTGTTAAATATACTTTGTAGCAGTGTTTTAGGAAATATAAGCTTCACAGATACTTGCTGAGAAAGCGGGCGGGGGGGTGGGGAGGGAAAGAGAGAGAGAGAGGACAAGGGAGAGGGGAGTGAGAGAAAGAAAGGAGAACCTTTCTTTATGCTCACAGTGATAAAGCTGCACAATTTAGTGTAAGAGATGGCTCTATATTACTCTTATCTTACCCTTCCAGTGAGATAGCCCGTTGGAGAGTCACTGAAGGCTGGCGGGTTGCAGTGCTGTGTTGGGAGTGACTGCAAGAAAAGAAAGAAAAAAAAAACATAGATTATTTATTTAAAATGTCTTCATGCATTCTAATCAGTCCTGTGGTCAAGAAAAGAACCAATCTTGAAAGAAATAGATAGAGATTAAACCACTATTCTTTGGTGATAAGTAGAACATGCACCCAAAATACAAATGACCAAATAAGGGGTTAGTTACTATTTCCATATAATTTGATCAGTTAAAAGTAATCTTTAAATGACAGGTTGACATGAAAAGAAACAAATATATTTGAAAAAGGTAATTTTCTCCCCTTTGGAATAAGACAACATAGAGCATAAAGACAAATTTCATGATGATGCAATGTATTATTTTTTTAAAGCGGGATATTTTTTTCCCAAAACAAAATTTTTAAAAGAATGAATTGACAAATTGTAGTAGTATTTAACTAGTATAAATTTATTAGTTCAAATTTGTAACACTTATACACTTAGTAACAATTTTGGATGAACATAAAAACTTGAAAAATGAGGCTTCCAGCTTCATAGCAACTTTAGAAGTTAATGTAACTTCACGTTTTGTTTTGATTGCATGGTAACAAGATAAGTGGTTGCAACAAAAATTATAATATCTAACATTTATTGAGCACTATATTTATTAAAAAATTTTCAAAGTTTATATGTTTACATCTTTTCTATTTTACAACCCTATGAGTATGCACTGTTCCATTTAACAGATGAGAAAAATAAGGCATAGAGAAGTTCAGAAGCTTATCTAAAGTCATGTGGTAAATACCTTTGCTTGAAATGTCATCTAGACTGTCTTATTCTAGATGACATTATTCTTAACTATTATATTATATCATCTCCCAAATGGTAAGAAACTTTCAGGTTTGTAAGAATTGGCTTTGCAGTTTCAGTATATTCAATTAGAAAGAGATAAAGGGACGCTGTCATCTGAGATACACGCAATGACAATCCAACAGCAAAAATGAATGCATTGTAGGTTTTGTATGTGTTAAAATGTATGATAAAACATATCTCAATGTATAATTTTATTTTGTAATATTAGTTTAATATTTGAGGTGTACTATTAGTTACATATACGTGTAGTGTATGAAAGTGTATATACAAAGATATATGTATAAAGAGAAACTTGAGTCAAATGTTTGCAGAACATTATACTCCTTCACTCAGCTCTAGGATTTCTCAGCACATACTCTGAAAACACTGACATTGCCACAGAAAGCCAAGCTGTAGAATGTAGATTTTTATTTGGAACCTTGGTTGATAGGAGTGAGAAGAGGTTGCTCTCTGTGAATAGCATTTAATTGTGCTGTGGATGGCATTTATCTGAGGTTAAGAGAGCAGAATTTTGGGGTCTGTAGCTAAACCCTAGAGAACGATCTTCAAGTTAAGCATTGTATACTTTGTTTCCTGGCATCCCTCACAGTGCCAAGAACCACATATATTCACTGGACATGTTTTGATCAATGAATTGAAAAGTATCATAACATTCAGGAGCTGGACCATGTAGCCAGACTGCCTGAGTTCAAATTCCACCTTCACTCCATATCCCAACCTAGAATAAGTTACTTAAGCTCTCTGTATGTCAGTTTTTCATCTGTAAGATTGGGATGTGATAGTATCTTCCTCATGGGGTTGTTATAATGATTCAATAAATTAAGTGTTTTGAATAGTGCCTGTTACATGGTAATAAAAGTTACATAAGTGTTTGTTAAATAAATACACAAAAATAATAAATAAATAATATGATTTAGCAGTGTGTACTTTGAGATGTTGTATATTAAATAAAAATTATTATTTATATCACTTTAGTTAGCCATATAGTCAACGCTATAAGGTGTATATTTGTGAGTACAATTTTCGTGATCAATATTAAATTTAAATATATTTTCTATTGCAAAAACATTATCAAATTAATGGAAATTAAAGGAAGAGAAAAATATTCACACATAATTCCATTACTTTGTCTCAGCTTTACAAAATTATCTAATTTAATTCTTGTAGCTGTTCTACAAGGTAGGTTTAAGTATCTCCATTTTATGTATTAGAAAGTAAAACACATAGAACTTAAATAAGTTGTTAGAAATCAACAGCTTGCAAATATAGAGCCAGAATTAAAACTAACAGCTGTCTGTTGCCAATTGTATGTACTTCCTATTCTATGCTACTGACTCTCTATGTGCCCACATTTGTTTTATATCGTTATAAATAAACACAGAATATATATAACCACATATCTTGCATTTTTTCCCTTACATTATAATTTAAGCAGATCTGATAGGGTCTCTATAATTGTTATTTTTGTGTTATATGATGTTACTTCCTAGAAGATATAATTTATTTAACCATCCTTTAATGGTTAGATATTGAGTTATTTTTATTGTTTTAATATTATAGACAATGCTGCAGTGAATATACTGATATCAATTAGCTTTTTTTTATTTGACAATTTCCTTTGAATGTTTTTCCCCAAATTAAAAAAAAAAAAAAAACATTTGTTAGGTTCTTGATTTGTTATTAATTACTTTTCAAAAGCTTTATACCATTTTATTGCCTAGAAAAATTATTATATAGACACATACCAGTTTTGCCAATCTTACAAACACTGACATCAGAATTTTTAAAAACTGATAATTTAATCAGTGCAAATAACACTTCAGATTTATGAATATTTATTTCTCTGTTTATTAGTGAGAATGATCATTTTTTTCTAAATGCTTATTTGCTAATTGCATTTCTTTTGTTTAAACTGTTAATCCATTTCTTTACCATTTATCTTCTACCAGTTTAGAAAGTACCAACAGTTCTTCTTGGGTAAAGATCAATGATGCTCGCTAAACAACATTAAGGACAACTGGAATTTCTGATAACTTCCTCACTATTAGCCTAGCCCACATAATTAAAACAAGGAAATATTCAGTAATCTCACTTTACTTATCTCCACCTTAAACTAACTACTTCATTATTCTCCCCTAAATTATTCCAATAATGTCCCTCTTAAAGTTTTAGTGACACTATCAAATGCAAAACGTACCATGAAATGCTCAGAGAATTTGACTTCTTTTATATTACACATGCAAAGTTAGCCAGTTTCTCCTACCATGTAAATTTGGAACAAACAGAGACTTTTACAACTTGTAGTTACTCTCTTACTCTATTGAGACAATTACGGTGAATTATCTGACAGTCAAGACCTTTGGGCACAAGAAACTTTTTGTTATTCCATGACAGTTACATTTAAGCAGTACTTGCAAGGGGAATACTTGCAGTAGGTATTAGGAGCTACCTGATGGTGATAATAATTGGTACTTTAAAATATATGCCAAATATCTTCCCCTTGGAAGTTTTTGTTATTCCCATATTATTGGCTCCATATTATTGGCCCCATAGACAGCATGTTGCTAGTTCTAGTTCTACCATGACTAAGAAATTATAGGCAAACACTGCCTGGCTCTTTCACCTCCACAGGCAGAGAGGCCGACCAGATGGAACTCAGAACTGCAGTGGAAAGAACAGAGGGTGGAAAGCACAGCTAAAACTTAAAGCTTTCAACAATGGAGAGCTAAGTACTTGGAATGTGTTTTGTCATAAAACAAACAAACAAACAAACAAACAACCTATTCACAAATGGCCACCATCCCCGTTGTAGCTATAATTTTCCTAGACACTGTCAAATATCTCTTCTGTGAAGCATTCTATGATATGCCTCCCCACCTCCCCAGCACAGCTGACATGCTGCTCTGTACCCCAACTCAACATTTCCACACATGTATAACTGCACCCAGGGCTAAGAATCACCACCCTTTATTTCTGTGCCTGTTTTTCCCACTAAATCGTGTGTGTACTCAGAGCGAGGAGTAGGGCTTGTCCACGTGTACATTCTCAGTCCAGGGCTGGCCCACGAAAGATGTTTTTGAATGATGAGTACCATGGATTGAATTTCATCTATCTGTGAGGACCCATGCCTTATTTCTTTTAAACTTTGTAACAACACTGAGAACTAATTTCCCTGAAAATGTCCATTTTCAGGGAAATTAAATTAAGGCTCAAGTTTTCACAGGTAGTACTTAGCAAAAGTAGAATCCAGGTTTTTCAGTTCCAAAGTGTTTGCTCTTTTGAGACAAATTATGTTGCTTTTCAGAAAAGTGAAACCAAAGCTCTGTGATTAGTCTATGTTGAAGAGTCAGCACATTAGTTAGGAAATGCTGAACTTTCACTAAAGATCATTGACAGCTCTTTTTTTCTGCATAAACTGTCACCCATTATTTTCACCATATATGTTCAACTTGCACGTCAGTGGCTTTCAAAGGTCTTTTTTTTATGAATATAATTTAATAGAAAGATTTCTCTGTCCTAATTAGTGAGCCCTGAACATTTATGAGGACTTAAGTGATAATGAATGGTGGGTGAGTCAAAAGAGAATGAGGAAGGCTCAGCATCATGTCACAGCTCTGATGCTGGGAAGATGTGCCTCTCACCCAGTAGAAAACCTGGGGTACCGACTCTGTACTTAGGTAGCTAGGCTGCGGTGTCAAATCAGGAGACTATGGAGGTAAGTCTTACTAAGACTTTTTGAGGTTCAGAGAGAGGAAAGAGCCCTATTGCCTTTCTAAATCATGCTGTCATGAATAAAAATGAGCCAGAGACCAGTAGAGTCCTTTTTCCAACAACTCTCTGATTTTTTGAGTGAAAGATTTCCTAGCTGTTGCCTAAAAAAAATGGCATTTGAATGGTGCCGAAAGATGTATTCCTATTGCTGTGTTAAATTAATTTTTTTGAGCATCTGAATTAAAATTATTTTATTACACATGAAACACAAAGGTCCTAGCTGGTAGTAATAAATGTCTTTTTAATTTTCTTTTTCTCTTACACAATGAGAAACAGGATAACTGGTCTTTCCAAAATGTTGTAATATTAAAACTATGTTATTTTAATGAAGAGCACAAAAAGGTTTTTTTTGTCTTTTATTAACAAACTGATAACAATAAACTTCTTTAATGTGCCTTTTAAGGACCCATCCATCACTGAAATATCTCCTGACATGTGTTCAATGATTTCATTCTTCACTCACATTTTTGAAGAATTAGCATCTCTCCTTGTCATATTTAACTCTTCACCATTCTCTTGAAAACTGTATCTATCATTTATCTTCTCTCTTAATATTTATTTTCTCCCCTTTTTATGGCTACTTGCCCTCTCTTCAAGTACATGCATTAAGTTGCCATTATGCTTAAAAAGAAGAGTATGTCTTCTTGGATATCCAATCAGTGCCTCAAATGCAACATTACCAAAATATCATCATGTTCCTCCATGAAGCTGGATATTCCTCCTATTGCTTCATTGATACTTAACATGAGTTTTTCTTATATATTTACTTATATGTTCTGTTTACATCTAACAAATGTTACTAAATACCAGGGATTATGTAAGATGTTTGGGATGACTCTGATTACTTAATAGTGTAGGACTCAATAAATACCTGATAATAAAGAAGATAGTGAAATCAAATAAACCATTTGGCACCTTTTCATATGGGGAACATTTTCAATAAATCTCCAAGTATAGTTGATAAACAAACCTGTGGATCTGGAAGGATGTATACGTATATTAAATGGTGGAGAAAGAAAAATAGCTTTCTGAGATTTCTAGCAGAATATGATCAAGGTCATAGAGGATGAAAAGTATGTTTTGTGTTCTCGGAACCAGGAGTGATTTGGCTTGGGTAGAGCAGGGATGAAGTCAGGAAGCTGACAAGGGGTAGATCATGAGAGGCAACAGATACCATGCCAAGAGGTCTGGATCTTATCTTGGGGGCAATGATGAGCTCTCCAAGGCTGCTAAGTGTGAGTGGGGTGGGGGTCAGGATGGTAACATCTATGACTCAAAAGGGTAAACCTGAAAATACTCTGGACAATAATGCCTTAACTTGGATAATAGCAGTAGGGATTAAGAAAAGTGGACACATTTAACACATTCGGAGGTAAAACATCTAAGAATAAATAAGAGGGAGTTATAGAGAGGGCACTTTGATCTCCTGAATTGATTCTAGTGATCTAGATAGGTGGACATTTCCTCTGAAAGTTAAAATCTTCTAGAGAGGAGGAACCTGCTCTTGCCAGGGTAGCTGTGCTCTCTTCTAGAACTTCCAAACAAGTATTCAAAAGTAGATCGACTTTGGTGTTAGAAGCGGGGTGGTGGTGAGGAAAAATGAATTGAGTTCTATTACTGACTGAGAGGATGATTGCACTGTTAACAGAACCGAGTAGTACATGTGTGTAGATGAAAGTACATGTATGGATAGAAAAATATAATTAAGTTTGTTTTGGTAAAAGATTAGCTTGATATGCCTATTATATATGTGAGAAATACGATCTACAGTGGAGCAGCTCTAACTATTGAAAAGTTCTTCCTTCTCTTGTTGTAACAGCCACCTGTCCATAGTAGCCATTGAATAACTGAGATGCTCCTTACATCTTCTGTGTGTTAAGTACCATTGGGTCAACACCAATTCCTGGTGAACCTATGAATGAGTAATGTCCACAGCATCTTGTCCTCGATAGCCCTGCTCAGATCCTGTAGACTCATGCCTATGGCTTCTTTTATTTATGGAGTTTATCCATCTCATATTTGGCCTTCCTCTTTTCCTCTTTTGCATCTTTTACTCCTCAAATAAACATTCCTAACACTTTTGGTTCTTTCTTTATAAGATGGTTTCAAAATTCCTAGCTGTCTCTCTGTTTACTGTTAAATTTTTCTTCCGATCATTACTTAAATTATAGAAACTTGAAATGATTTCAGAGCTCCAGATGTGTCAGATCAGAGCTGAGTACCATGAGATACTGACTTTCCTCCTTCTGGATTCTATATTCCTAGTAGAGCAGCCCAAGATAATACAGACTTTTAACATATGCTGAATTGTATTGTTAAGTCAACCTAACCTAACCTCTCATATAACTTATATCAAATGATTCAAATTAAATCTATCATGTACTTCTATACTGTTTTTTTCCCCCCTCCACTGGGTTTTTTTTTTTTTGAAACTCAATATAATTATTAATAACTATTTATTGAGCATCTAAGATGTGCTAGGCATAAAACTTCACTCTTTCATCTAGTATGATATCATCTTCAAATATAATAAGGTGCCCTTTATACTTTCATGCAGGATATTAATTACAATAAAAGACAAGGACTGTACTTTAGCAAATCATCACAAATCTTCCTCAAGTTTAATAGTTAGTCCAAAAATTTCACTATTGAGTGCTCTTAATCAGCATCTTTTTACAGATTAACAAATCCTCTCCATCCCCTCTGTGACAAGCTGACCAGTGCCCGCAGAAAGTAGAATGCTCATGGCCCATATATTTCTATTCCTTCTATGGACTCGTATGCTAAGAATCACTTGTAATTGTCAAATTTGTTCATTCCTATTGTACTCATTTTTCATAATGATGTAAATTAATTAAATGTTACAAAAATGAAATATGAGTATGTGAAAAGGAATTGTTTATACCAAGTGTAAATTAACTCATCTAGAAAGACTTAATAATCATATGTGGGTAAAAACATTGCTGCCAAATTAGGTGTGAAAAAGACAACTGTAAAAGTCAAAAATTAAATGTGAAAATTTTACTTAGTTTACTTTTGATTCTCATCCAAATTTAAAGAAATCTAAACTAGAAATCATGGATGATAAGTTAAGGGTATGCTTTATGGAAGAAAAATGAAATAGAACTTCATAAAAAATGTATCTCAGGTTTCTGTCCATTCAAATCAATTTGTTATGCTAAACATTTTAAAGCAATTAATGAATGATTTAAATGTTGGAAATAATGTTACAAAAACTGTAGCCAGAGGTTAACGGTCCTAGAGAAAATCTTGATTCTCCCATATAAAAATGATAAGGAACACAATTTATTAACTGATCTCTGATAAAATAAAAGTTCTGATGATTTAAGAAAGAAAATGTATAACATTGGACTAATGAAGATAATTTGTTGAAAATTGAAATTGCGGACAATGAAGAAATCATGCATTCTGAGATAAATACATGGATCTAAATATGAAGAAAAGTACTGGATTGAATTCAGGGTCCCAAATTTCTCATGTCATAGTCAAAGATGCTAGAAATGTGGCTTTAGGTTGAACAGCTTTGACAGTCAGTAGTAGCATGGTAACTCAAAATAATAATAATAAATAATAATAATAATAATTAGAGGGGTCTTATTGGGAGAAATCCCATTTCTTATTTTAAATACCACTAAATCACTAATTTTATTGTGCCATCATTCAGATATATTTTTTAAAGTTCAGGTGAAATAATTAATGCATGTAAGTATTTTTCCCGTAAAAAATGATTGTTGTATCCAATCTTTTGGCTAAGCAATCGATAACTGGTTCCAGTTGTATGGGGGTTACAGGAAGTTCTATTATATGAATATCTAATAGGATTACTCTTCAGATACTAGTTCTGTCCTTATCCTTTAAGAATATCATGGGAGACTATGGGTTTTCTTACAGAGGACACCTACAGAGGTTAAATTTCATGACCAGAATGTGTTGAAGGTGAGATCAGAACACAGATCCAATTCCTAGCCCATAGTTTTCCCTGTCTCATGACACTGTCACTTACTTATATTACTCTGTGACAACAATTCAGTAATAAACATGGTAGCCAAAACGTTGGTCATTCTAAAATTCCTGTTCAAGACTCTGAAGGTGCACTTCAAATGCTGATCCAATCTCCATGACAAATTCTTTGCTTAAAGCAATAATGAGAAATCCAAGTATTTTGCCCTCTGGCTAAACCAAATGGTATGTGACTGGTCTCAAAGCCTGAAACATCAGAAGCAAAATGCAGTGTTTCAATACAGTAGGCACATTCCTGCCTTTATTCATTTTGTTTTTGGATGGCTGGCTACACATCATTCTTCTTAGCTTTTGTAATATACAAGCTGCATCTCATGAGGTAATGTATGAACATCTATCCAAAAGCTCTGTTCCACACAGACTATTCTTCATAAGGAAAGTAAAAAGCTGAATTTACAATAGCTTAAAACAAGTGTCAGCTTGTGTCATGAATGTAGTTACTTCAAAAAAGGGAAAAAAAAACAGTTAAGAATTTTACAAAAAAGGAAGACAAGTACCACAGAATGCACAAACAACTAGAGAATTTGAAATAGGAAGCTTTCTGTATACCAGTTGGGATTTTAGGTATTTAATTGACATGACCTTGGATATTCCTTTATTTCACGCAGGAAACTTGTCTGTCAGAATAACACATTATAAGTTTTTATTCTTTGACAACGTCTGGGAAGCAGAGTTGTGTAGAAAAAGAGCAGAAGTCTAGAAGTCAGAGATGTATGTTTTCCCACTGTGCTCCTAGTGAGAGCTCGATGGCCTGACATATGTCACCTCACTTGCCTTGTTCTGTTTTTTTGTCTTTAGTTTGCATAGAAAACAATTGTTCCTTCCCTCTACATCTACTTTATTGAGTACAGATGGGAAACAGTACATGTGCCTCTCCACTTACAATAGAATTATGTCTCAATGAACCCATTGTAATTGAAAAAAAAAAGTAAGTCAAACATGTGTATAATACACCTAACCTACCAGACATCATAGCTTAGCCCAGCCTACCTTACTTGTGCACAGAACACTTAGCCTACAGTTGGGCAAAATCGTGTAATACAATGAATACACTGTAGAGTATCAGTTGTTTACCCCGTGATTGTTACCTGACTGGGAGCTGAAGCTCTCTGCCACTGCCCAGCATCACAGGAGAGTACCTTACTGCATATCACTTGGCTGGTAAAAGATAAAAATTCAAAATTCAAAGTACGTTTCTACTGAATGAGTATCACTTTCATACCACTGTAAAGTTGAAAATAAGGTGAACCATTGTTACGCTGGGAACCATCTGTACTGTGATGGGGAAGGAGCATGAGCTTTAGAGTTGATGGCCTTGGTTAGGGATTTCTTACCCTTATTAATTAGGTACTTAACAACCCTTCAAACAAAACACTCTCATCTCTATCCTTGTCATCAGGATAACACATAATATTGCCTTTTCACAGATTTTTCTGAAGGGAAAAATAAAGCAATATATGTGAAACAAATTTTGTAAAGTATAAAGCTGGGGGATAGTAAATAGAAATGACTTTCCAGGGAGGCAGTGTGATTTGGTTATAAGATGTCTATAGCAAGTGACCTAAACTAGAATTAACTGATGAGCCTAAGGAAGAAAAATACGGCTAGAGCTAAGAAATATCAAGGAAATGGAATCTACAGATTTTTGCAATTGCACACATGGTGGATGACTGAGGATTCTAGGACAACTTCCATGTTCCTGTTTGGGGTGACTGGATCAATGACAGTACTTCATACTAAGAAAGAAGTATAAGAATAACAAAAGATTTGGGACGAATATAACTATTTTACTGTGTATATGGTGAGTTTTGGGAACCTGTGTGACATCAAAGTAGAGATATTTCATAAGATAGTTAGATATAGAAGTTGAATTTCAGTAGGGAGGTCTGGTATGAAAAAGTACATTTTGGAGTTAACATAGTATAAGTGCATTTTAAGTCATGGGTATTCCTAGAAAGACTGCAATGAAAAAAATTGAAAACTGAGAAGGAGACCTGGAGATAACCAACATTTATTAGTTATCGTAGAGAAAGATAAACTTGGGAAGAAACTGAAGAAAGAATGAGGGGAGAAGTGGGAAGAAAACCAAGAAGATATGAAGTATGTCAGCTAACAATGGAAGCAGGAGAGTTTCGAGAAGAGTTTGGTTAACATTTGCCTTAGACTTTAAAGAGTTTAAACATAAAACAGAGGAAAACTGGTCACTGAAATTGAATTATATTCTTTAGGCAAAGAGGAGGTAAATTTTAAGCAATATTAAAAACATTGCTACTCTTACAGTTAAAAAAGAGTTCTCCATAATCCCCAGGTATATGAAGGGGCTGGAAAAGGGTTAAAGACAGTCAAGGAACTATAAAAGGAAGCTGGTCTTCTTTTTATACCAAAGCTTTCTGTCCTAGCATTACCAGGGGCCAGTCCTCAGAGAACCTTTCTATAGAGCAAATGGAATTACTACCATTCTCATGGCAAACCAGCATAGGCACGAAGGCAAAAAAATAAAAAAATAAAAAAATAAAAAAATAAAAATAAAATAAAATAAAAATAAATAAATAAATAAATGGAGTCTTGCTTCCTATCATGTTGTTGAATTCTAGTTCCAATGAAGAATTGTTTTTATTCTACAGTTTATTTCCCTTATTGATATTCATGTAGACAGCTGGAACATACAAATAAATGTGGCTTTGCTTGGTAGAACCTATTAGTTTGCATGAATATCAAGAAAAAGCCCAGATGTTTAGATAAAAGGAAGTTGTTGCACTTGACATCTGGAGTTGAATCTTCCTTATAACGGTCACCATAGAGAAGTCATCGCCATCTTTGCACTATTCAGTCAAATGAGTAAAAGGCAATTGTTCCTTTCCCTCCCCTCTCCTCCATTCATATTCCCAAAGTAAGAATTGCCTTCTCTGGCAGTCTCGCTTGGTTGAATATGTTCAAGGTAGTCATGTGATCATTTGTGCAGCTAAGCTTCTACTTATTACCAGAACTAAAAATCTAGATATAGAAACCTGGCGTGATAAAGTGTGATGCTTTCTAAGTCTCTTAACATAGATTTTTAATTTGGTCCAGTGAAATGAAACTAGGTGCTGGCAACAAACCCTTTTTGTCTCAATCAATGCTTGCTTTTCTCTGGGATTAATTTCCAGAATAAAGAAATGTCTTTTTTTAGTCTATGTGGCTATGAAAAGTTTGAGAATATTTAGTATTCATAGCCATTGGACTATCAATGTAAGGTAAATATCGTATGTAAAATATCAATGTAAAAAAGCATCGAAAACACTAAAATGCTTTGTCTTTGGATCTTAATGAGAAACTTCCAAATGAAGGAAACAATATTTATTCTTATTAATGAAAAATGACTACCTCTTAGAAATTAAATTGGATGTAAGTTACAACTCTGTCAAGATGCAAGTGAGAGAATTTAAAAGGGCGTAAGGATAAAAATTTTAAGTCTGTGATAACTTTCTTCTTTATATTTCTTAAGATTTGCAAACTTTAAAAAGTCATCTCATTATAAGAGGCCAAAGTTTTAGAATAGTTCATTAACATATTACAAGGTTCAAGTATCAATTCCTGATACCTCAATTTTCTAATCACCTCATCAACCAACACCCAGTCAATAGCACCCACAATATGCAAAGCACTGTGACCGATTAATGAAGAAAACAATAAGGCTAAAGCAAGGACTATTATCTTCAAGCATTTATAGTGTGACGTGGGAGAAAGAACATTCGCCCACTCATTCGATCATTCCAATTCATTCTCTCTCATTTCGGTAAATGGCAGCACTGCCCACCTAGCTGTTCAGTCCAAAAATCTAGCCATTTTCATTGATTCTTTACTACCAACCATCACACCAACCATCATACTCCACAACCAATTCACTAACAAGTTCTTTTGCTTCTAAATGAACCCTGCCTCTCCAGGGCTCCCATCCTAATGGAGATAACACCTTGTCTTGGTAGACTATTGCAACACCCTTCTAACTGGTTTTCCTCTTGTCCTTCTACAGTCACTTCTCATAGCTGCCTATAAGGAGGCTTATTAAAATCATAAAATCAGATTCTTGTCTCCTGCTTACAGAACACTTTCCAAAGACTTCTCATTATTATTAGAATACAATTCACAGTCACTTCCAGGTCTTTAAGATCCTGTGGTCACGGCTGATCTTTCAGTGTTTTTTGCTCACTAGTCTGTTTGTTACTGCCCAAGACCCAGCCATCCTGGCCTTCTTCTCGACTCTCAGATATTGTCATTACTTCTTCTCTAAGGACATCCACATTAACTGTTTGCTTTGACTCTTGATCTTCTCACGAATATTGTCCTCTTATTCAGGTCTCAACTAAAATGTTACCTCCCCAGAGAGGCCTTTCCTGGTATTCCAGCTAAAGGTACTCCACTCACATTCCAGACAATAAATAGCCTCTTGTACTACTTTATTTTCTCCATAGCACTTGCACTTATTACTCACTGAAATTATCTGTTTATTGATTCATTTTTGTGTTCACTGATATCCTCTTCCTTGCTTCAACAAAAAAATAAATTTTTTTTTTTTTTTTTTTTGACTACTGAGTGAAAGACAGGGAAAGAAAGGCCTATGAACTCACATTTAGTCTGGTTCTATTTGGTTAGGTAAACTGATTAACTCAGGATTATTTAATGCTCTGACTTAAATCAAAGGTTACTATTTTAATATCAGCCTATTTTTACTGTGCATTTTGCTGAAGTAATGCTTTCTTAGACTCAGTTTTTTTTTTTTTCCTTGTCTTGGTGCTTTGAAATACCTAAGAACAATGTGTTAATTTTATTGCAGAGGGACCATCATCCAGTCAAACCTTATTGGAGATGATTCTGTTCCCCAACTTACTGTCACATCTTATATTGAGCATGCCGTTGGTTTGTAAATACCCCACATTCTTTTATCCACCTCCAGATTTTATTGAGAGATATCCTCATTCATCTTTACACTCATTCAACCAACATTTTTACTGCACAATTTATTAACAAGTTCTTTTGCCACATATATGTGCCAGGCAACAACTCACTTCATAATTCACTTTACTTAATCCTCCACCTCATATTTAATAAATTATCCTCCTCATTGCTTTCTTACGGTATCTCACATTCCATCATCAACATTTCTGCATCTACTAAAAGTGGTAGGCACTATGATAGATCTAAATAGAAAGCAGGCCCAGTTCCTGCCATTAGGGATCTTACAGTTCACACAGAGAGATGGGTAAGTGACCAATTAATCCACCAAAGGAGAAAAAGGGAACAAAAATACACCGGGCACTATAATAGAAGGAATCTCACTTTAGCCTAGATGTTTACAGAGGTCCAGAAAAAAAACAAAAAAGAAATGACAGGTTTTTTTTTTAAAAGGATTTTTTGTTTGTTTACCCTAAAATTTCGATAGAACATTCCCTTTGAATTTTTTGTATTTTTCTTCTTCAGTTTCAAATTTCTAAATATCCCAATAGGATCATTTTAGGCATAAGACAAGTTATAAGTATGTATGCAAATATTACATACACACCTGTATTAGGGAATATTATGATACTAAGAACTAGTGTCTGTTTGAACACAACAGCAGAAATATTCATTAAGTAAGTATAACTTTAGAACCAGGCGTCACTTCCAAATGTCTTTTATTTTGACAGAACTTCAGCTATTTTCTTTGTTCAAAGCCTTTTAAACATGACATTTGATAACGAAGCAGAACTCCAAAGAAAGCACTGAGATGGTTTCAAGAGCCCAAATCCTGCTACCGCTGTTTGCCCAGCCTGCTGCCATTCATTCTTCAGGACTTCATCTCATGCAGACCCAGATTGGAAACCTTTTTTAAGCTCTCAGCTTTGTTTCCCCTGCACCTGGGCATACACTTATCAAGGCAATTCCCACACGATAGTAAAGCACTATTTTTAAAATGGCTGTTACTCTAGCTAGACTGTGAGCTTCCCGAAGGCAGCCACAGTGGTGAATGAACCATTGTAGCCCTTATTCCATGTCAATACACTTTCCATCTGTTAAGCTGAGCACTGCAATGTTCGTTATGCTGTTTTCACAGGGATCCCCAAGCAAAAATATTCAATTTTGTCAAGCAAAACATTTATGATTGTATTTAATGAAACCAAATAAATATACTAGGGATTTTCTATATATCGAACACGCTTGGCAAAGGTGGGAAATTAAAATATTCTCTTTAGTAGACCATCTCGAATTCCTGAAAAAGAACAATGCAAATATGGAAGGAATCTATCTATTGCCACTTAAAGAACACAGCAGTGAATCTTAATTTTGGAATAAAATATGTGGTACAATTTAACACATGAAAATTACAATAAGTGAATTCTCTGCTCCAATAGACTTGTGTCTTATTGGAAACACTGAGCTGAAATGGTAGTCACAAAAGTTACCGAGATATAAGATTTAAGCAATCAGCCATGGCTGGGCATTATAGGGTTTACTGCTGTCCATGGTCAGTGTGCTTAAACAAGGGTGAAAGTTGTCAGTGGACATAAAATTATAGGATCCTAATCTACCCAAAAAGAGATGCTCACTGTCATTACTATCAAATATTGTTTTAAAGTTAGTTTTGTGGAAGATGGAACAGCCATATTTGTTTTGATTAAATGAAAATGAAAAAGAAAGAAAACAGTTTGATTCCATAAACAAGGGTTATTAATATATACTCTAATTATTGACAGTTTTCATGGATTAATGAATATTAAACACGTAAAAGTTAATTCAGAAAAGGCAAATTTATAGACATAAAACAGATTAGTAATTTTTTGAGGCTAGGGTAGGAATTAGAATTAATTATAAATGGGCATGAGGGATCTAATGGGGGCATGAAAATGTTCTAAAATTGATTTATAATGATGGTTACATGACTGCATAAAGTTATTAAAATTTATTGAATTATATGCTTGAAATGGGTGAAGTTTATGACATGTAAAATAAATCTCATGAAATTCTTTTTAAAAACTTCAGGGCAAAATACAAAGCTTGAAAAATATAGCACACAAGTTTTTTTGTTTTTTTAAAATGATGTATCACTAGGCACTTATTGTACTTTTTTGAGCTCCATATCTCTAGTCTTTACCAAAGTTTTCATCTGATCCCGCACAAGCAGGAAAGCATTAACTTTTATAGAAGGCTAGCCACCTGACAATGACATTCATGTTTAGTCATGTTTTCCTCTTTGGCCTTGAAATCAGAGAAGAATCAGAGGATTATCAAATTACAGACCACAAGGGCTAAGTTCAATATGACCGGGCACCTACCGGTATGTGGTGATTTTAGCTGCTGTCTGGCTTTTGGTTAATTCCTTATATATGGGCCACAGATGATTTATAACTGTTGTCTTTGAAGCTTTGTGGCATGAGAAAATATTAACAAGCAAATGAGGAAACAAACAAAACTGAAAAGCACAGATTCAAAGGGAAAGATAAACTTTCCCTAAAGAGTTAGTATTTTGTTTTTCTATTGCTTTAACTATCTCTTTGAATATAAACTGAAATTTAAGTAGACCTACCAAGTTCTACTTGTATCTTATTTATAATATTTAAAATTTAGATTTTTGCTTCAAATTTTTATTTCTTAGAGCCTCTACTCTCCGAATCAGCCTTTAAAATTCACTTGAATATTAAAATATTATTTGTCATTATAGAGAGCAAAACAAATAGTTTGTTCCTCCAGGTCATCCTCGATGAAGTATGAGCAGAATTATTCATCAAATTGTTCACCTATTTATTTGTTCCACAAACACTTACTGCATGTCTAATATGTGCCATCTAGGATCTATAGATGAAGCACTGAATAAAATGAAAAATATCTCCTCTCTCATTCAGTTGATAGTCTCACGGTGGGAATGGGTAGGGAGTAAAACAACAAAACAGCAATGAAAATAGCTCCTACTTATTTAAAATTTTAATATGTCTAAAACACTTTGCCAATTGCTTTGTACATATTACTTCATTTTTTCATTTAATCCTCTTAAGGTCGTATTATCCCAATTTTGCAAATGAAGAAACCGAGGCCTAGAGAAGTAAAATGCCATGAAAATTAGTAAAAGATAAGATTCTCCTCCAGCGTCTCAAGGTTCAAAGCCTGTACAAATGTTGTCTGTACAAAGGGCCTTGAGGACCGTTAGTTGAACAATGACTGCCTCCAGAATCTGTAGATAAAAGCACTCTTTAGGAATTATAAGAAATAATAAATATCTGTGCTTAAATTTGAGTTTTTGGTTGAATCAATCAAATGATACATTATATATACATGTATATTTATATGTATTTATAAATATATTTGCATATATCATATATTCATATGTGTTGCATATGTGAATATAAAAATGTCTCTTTTACCTTTATGTAAATATAAATTTTTTTCTTTTCAAGAAAGCTATAAATGAGTGACTTCCTCAGGGTACAGAGCGTCAGTTAACGTTTTATGTTTAAAATGGAAAGCTGCGACTTTATTTTATACAAATGCATAAGATAAAATCATAATGGCTTTTTGTGTCATTTGTTATAAGCCTACTGATAATGGAGAATTTTTCTTTTAAAAATTTTCAGGAGCTTGTGCTAATATCAATCAAATGAATTGAAGAAGAGTCTTCTCTTTTCATATTTTTATTGCTACTTTCCATAAGATACTGTTTTAAAAATAAATCTCATAGGCAAGAGTATTTTTCCAAATAATCAACTTGAATTTTCTCTAACAGTTTTCTCCAATTACTTCTACATTCTTGTGATATGACTCATTTATTCTATTTTGGCTAAATAAATCTTGTCTTTCCCTGATGTTGACACCTTTTAAATATTTACGGGCTAATAATGTCCTTATAATTTTGCTATTTCATCAAATTGCACTTATGTACTTCTTTTAATATTCCTGTATAAGTCAGAAGAAATATGAATTGTAGTATAAAATTGTCTAAATTTTTATTTTAACCACCTCATCAAATCCCATAACTATGAGAGATTTTTTGTTCTGTTAGAAGTGAATTAAACAGCATAGCTCCCATCGTCAGATGGTCAAATTTATGCACTGAGAGGAGTATTTTTTATAGTCGAATCATTTGATAAAATAGTGCAAAGGTAACAGTATTCGAATACATGGCTAACTCTTATTGCCATGTATCTGGGCCAGGGAAAATATCTATTATGCCCAGCAAGGGCATATCTATTATGCTTCAGACTTTTTCTTAACTCTGTTCCCCTGGCTGGAGGCACCAGTTTAATTTCTCAAAAAAGGACTGTGCTGGTGCTGAGCAGTACTTTTTGAGCTTGTCACAGACCAACACCCTGTTCTCTTTGTCTCCCAGGCTGGAAAGCTCAGTTGAGCTGGATTTCTCTCTCTCTTTCATTTCCTGATTTGTGAAGTGATATTATTTCTACTTCTAGAATATTTTCACACTGGTCTCTGTCTTACAATACCTCAGTTATTGCCACAGTGTACAAAGTACAAAGTCAGAAGACCTGGATTTTTTTTAAGTTCTACCACCAAATAGCTTCCTTGGTAAGTCCACCTAATTAAATCTCAATATCCTCATCGATAAAATGAAAATAGTACTTCATAGGATTTTTGTGACATCAAAGGTAATGTATGTAGAATAGGTACTAAATTAATTTCTAAATATTATTACTATTTTTATTTTCATTATTTTTAAGTAACTTCACTCTTTAAAGTCTTTTTTCCCCCTCCAATTCATTCTTTAAGCTTCTATAAAAGTAACCTTGCAAAACACTAATTCAATGATGTAATTCAAAAGCCTTTCATGACACACTTATTTAGTACCATTTACCTCTGCATACTCTATGATATGTTCACTTTGGGCTACTCAGACTTTCTCAAACATATTATGTTCTTTCATGTCATTAAGCATTTATATATCATTCCCCTCATCCTGTAATGTCTTCCTCCTATCTCCTATTTCTTGTCATAGGTATTACCTTCGTTCTGTGGTATCTACCCTGAATTATCATCCTTCAATGAAAAATGAAAGTTAGGAGCATTCATTTGATGATAAGCTTGAAAAATGCTAATCTTGCAAAATGAATCAAGAATATTATGCAAATACAGAAGCTGGTCTTGGGCTACGTTAATAAAAGTAACATCAAGAGCAGGGGAGGGAATATTTACACCTTTTTTTTTCACCATTCAGGCCACATTAGGTGTACCATTTTTGAATTTGGAAACTACATTCAAAAGAGACAGAGACAAAATAAATTGTTCGGTCTGAAGAGGACCAGGATGATGGGTGATTTAAAAATCATGCCACATGAGGAGCTATAAAGGGCATTGGCAACATCTAATCTAGAGAAGAGAAGACTCTAAACAAATTATAATCATGTGCAATCCTCTCGTATGAAATGGGTAATACACTTCCATTGCATGGCCCCAAAGGATAGCATTGAACCCATAGGCAAAGTTATAGAGTCAAACAGGAATGCATGCGAAAGAAGCCCTCTGTAATCACCAGGAGTATTGGAAGGCAGATTGTACTGCATGAAGATATTGGGTTTCCTGCCCCTGAAGATAATAAAACAGGGTCTGGGGGACTAGGAGAAACAGTGAAGGCCTTAAACTCCAAATAGGTAACACACAAGGTAAGCTATGATGTTCCTGAGAGGCTGTGACTCAAGAGCCCCATCTTCTATGAGACTTTTTCTTACCCTCCCTGTCAGGATGATTCACACACATTTTTCACTTTCCATTCCATTTCTTACCATTATTATCACACTCTCCACATAATTAATTGCATCTCTACTTCACCCATCATAATAAAAGCTATTTCTGGATGGGAAGTGTGTCACTGGCTTCTTATTCTTACTAATGCCAGTCACAGTCCTTTAACATGGAAGATGCTCAGTAATGGGAATGATTTAATTTTATGTCCATGAGCAAATCATTCATCCTTTTTAATGAGTTTTCTTAGCAGTAAACAAGAGTTTCAAATTTGATGACCTAGCATTATAACTAACGTTAATATAGTAAACTTTCTAATTGCTAAAATATGAATGATCTAAAACTGATTTTTTAAATGAGTTGGAAAAAGTCTATTGGGTTCATTTTATCTGCATGTGGAGATGGACAAACTTCATTTGATGTAATGCTCTGTTGTTCCTGACGCCCTCTGAGGGTAAGGATTTCACAGAAGGAAGTTATGATTTTATAAATAGCATTCATTGCTTCTCAGTCTCAGAAATTATTTCTGGTGGAATTAAAATCCACCTCATGTATATATTAAGCATGTTATTTAAACAGACTGTAAACCTTTGCTATCAGGGTGAAGATGTTTCATTATTAGCACCATCTCTTACTGGGAACTGCAGGCTTAAGCAAACTGGCAACATCACCATCTAACCTTCTGACAATTCCTCCTAAGATATTTATATTGCTACTTCAGCAAAGAATGCAATTGCCTTACATTTTCAACTAATCCATATCTTGAAATAAATTTCCTTGATAATTTCCAAAATTTAGAAGCAAATTAATCCTCCTGTATTAGGAGAATACCTAAATAAATTATTACGGATCATGTAACTGACATATTACACAAGTGTTAAAAGTTAGTGTTACAAACATAATGTGGCAGTTTAAAAAAATGCTCGCGATGTAGAAAATAAAGTATATAAAATTGTATAAATACTTATGTGTTCAACAGCTGCCAGAAAGATCTTATTAAAAAATCATATCTGATCATGTAATTCTTGGAAGACAATTTTCTAAGTCTTGCATATTTCCACATTTTGTTAACTAAAACACTGATTGCTTTTGTTCTGGATTGTCTTTTCAAGGATATTTGTGTAGTGAACAGCTGGGAAGATAGAAGCTGTATCTCTCTCTGGAGCAAAGAGTAGGTTTGTTTACTGTCCAGAATAATAAAGATAAAGTCTTTCTCTATGGCAAGGCAGGCGGGTTTATTGCTTATTATAGATTCAGGTTCATTAGCCTTGGAGGTCCTCTCTTGTAATGCAACCCATTGCATGTAGGGGCATCACCTTGTTTTGCCCTGTGGTAATTAGAGCTCAGTCAACTGGTAATGTGCCAATATTTTGGCTACAAATATTATTATGAATAGTAAAATTTCTGATCCAGGAGTCTCACATCTTCTATCAGTATCTATGATAGGATGACAGGCAAACACATTAGCTTGAAAGTAAGGAAAAAATCTCACACTTTTTGACATTTATTCCCTTGCTTAAATCTGCTTAAATTGCTTTCAGTAGCATATCCCTTTGCACTTAGGATAAAATTGCTAGTAACAACAACAACAATAACAATAATGGCTGATGTTTAATGAGTGCCAAACATTGTACTAAGCATGTTACATGCCACGTAATCCTCAAAACAATCCTCAGGGGTAAATATCATCTTTTAATAGATCGTATCTTGATATCACCACTTAATAGGTGAGGAAACTGAGGTGTAGTTTTAGCCGTTCAGAAAAAGCAAGGGTCAATAATTTATAGTCCATCTCTATTTCTCTCTCTTGACCTGATTCTTATCCATCCTTTGGGTCCCTGCTTAAACAGAACTTCCTTAAAAAAGCCTTTCCTTCTTCCTCCCTTCAAACTGGGTTCCTCATGGAACTCTGCTCTTTTCCTTCATAGCACCACAATTTATGCTAATTTAACAATTAATCAAGGGACCCTGTGATTGCTTATGTACTGTCTGTCTTCTACACTACATAGACCCATGGGCATTGGGATAAGGTCTACTTTGTTCTCTAAAGCTTTAGAATAATAGTTGCTAACGTATGTGCCAAAAGAATGAGTAGATTAGTGAATTGTATATGATAAGAGACTGCAAATAACCTAAAATTTTGCTTACATGGCACTGATTTATTCTAAAATATTCTGCAACGCAGCCGTTCTGCTTATATTGTGAAAACAGTAAATTTATATTATTAAAATAAATAAAACTTAAGGGCTTTATCCTCACGAGAAATTTTGGAGGCATTTTCAAAGTCTGTGGTATGCAGGCAGAATTGTAAAAAATACAATGTGGAGTAGTTAAAAAAAATGTAGTAGACAAGCAGACATGTTTACAATGGACATTCTTGGTCATGCATACATTTTATGGACCACTTATCGAGAACTGCATCATTTGAAATAGTTTATCCTAATTGATTGTTAAGCACTTCTACACACTAAATGTCCTAAATGCTCCATTGAGCTTTCGGTATCATCTTTTTGGTGGTTACTGCTTTTTATATTTTAATGGTCTAATTTATCTTTGCCATAAATTATTTGTACATTATCAACATTCCGGTATGCAGCTGAATGATAGATGGGGTGGGCCAAATAAATTCTGATATGCAAATTTCCCCTTTAAAGAAACAATTTTGATAAAATTATAGTTTTGTACTTTAAGAGCTCACAAAATAGAAATTGGAAAGAGTTTCATGAATAGCTGTATTTTGTTAGAAGTAAATTCAAGTTTCCAGGTTGAAAATGGGAAGGTTGACATTAGGTAAAAATATTTACTAAAGACATATCATGTACATCATTTGGGAGAGAGGGGAGTCGAGAGAGTAAAGGGAAAATATAATACAACTGCTTACAGTATTATAGATACGGTGAGATTCATAAAAAAGTTGAACATTCATTTATTCACTCATATATCCCCAAATATTATTGTCTACTTTTGGAGAGAGGAGTGTGGTATAGGTAGAACACAAATGATAGTAAACAATGGCTTCCACGTATTGAGTGCTTGCTATGTAGATAATGAAAGACACTTTACATGTGGCCACTTAATCCTCCAGATGGTCTTAGAGGTAGACATTATCTTCTCCATTTTTCACATGAATCTCATTGAGGTTAAGAAACTTGTCCAAAATCATTAGATCATGAGCAGAGCTGCCGTAACAAGTAAAAAGAAACCAAAACCAACCAAACCAAACGAAAACTAGCCCCTCGCCCCACAATGAAAAAATCCCAGTTTACCCTGGCTCCAAAATTTAACCACTTAATAATCACACCATCAGAGTTTATCACTTCTGTGAGGAGTTTCAGAGTCAAGTAGTGATGAAAGATGAGCATATACAAGATAGAAAATGAAAAGTGCAATGGTAGAAGTGTGGGGAAAAAAATGCCATGAAGTTGCCAGGAAGGAAGAGACTGTTTCCCTCCAGGTCTACAGAGGAAGAGCCAGAAAAAGCTACATAGAGGAGATGGTATTTGAAGATCTTGGACTGAGATGTTAGATGCAGAGACTGTGAGAGAACACTTAATGTGGGAGAAACAGCTTGAGAAAGAAAGCATGAAAGATAGTGGGAGGATCATTCTAGAAGAGAAGTAGAAAATATAGTCATTCACCAAACACCTATCACATCCTAGACACTTGGGATTAAATATGACTAAAACACAGCATAGTGGGGGAATACCGGCAAGCAAACAAATTATTATGTAGTGTGATAACAGAAGTATATACAAGATGTAAAAGCAATAGGGGATAGAATAGAGAATGTATGATCATGGGGCCTTTCTTTGTTTCACACTGAATTAATTGGGATGACAGCTGCCCTAGAGTGAATATTTACTTCTAAGTATCCAGATTTCCTCTGTAAGCCTCACTATTTTTTTTTTTAATTCTCAAAAAGCAAGATAATAAGAGCACCTATTTCATAGGATGCTTGCGATGATCAAGTGCTGGCCCATTATAAGTGTTCAATAATTATCAGTTATTAATTATATTATCCTCATCATTCATAGCTACTGATAAAAGAAAGAAAATCATGCTCAGGAGCAGTGATAAGAAGTTCATAAGCAAGTTTTAAATTCCATTCTGCTCCTTCATTCAGGGCCTCCATTTATATTTAATTATAGCCTGTGATTTTAGACTTATCTACCAGCTCCACGCATATACTGTACTCTCCAAGCCTAATGAGACAACTGCTGTCAACACTTCTACTTCTGAGTTCCCAAGGAACCCTAGATTCCCCTCCACTATGGCAACTGCCATACTAGACTATAATAGTCTCTTTAGAAGCAGGTTTATTGAAACTTAAAGTATGGTTCAAGTACCAGCAGCAGCAGCATCTTCCTGGAGCTTTGTGGAAATGCTGATTCTTATGCCTGTTAAAGTTTGAGAAGTTTGGTCTAGAGTCTGAATTCCCTGAAGTCAGGAAACACATTTTTCATCTATGCATCCAAACTTCTATTAACATCTGGCAAAGAGTAGTATTTAATGAATGATCATTTATTGACTATATGAATGAGTGAATGAGTTCATACATGCTTTCTCATCTCTACCCTTTTATTCAAGTATTTCACCTTTTTTATTTGTTTTCATCAGCCTTTGTTTTCCCCACTAGGTTAACCCTTCCATGTGAACTGCTCCTGACCTCCTAATCACTTGCTCTCTCTCTTTCTCTCTCTCTCCTCTCCACCCCAGAGTCTTCTATAGATCTGATTGATTATATGAGCTAATTAATCAGATTAGCTCTATTCATTATACATCTATCTTTTTCTTTCTCCTTCTTACTCTCTTTCTACCTACACACATGCACATGTGAACACATACATATTAAAAAATGCAGTGTATTTTCCTCTGCCTCATGCCCATCATTAGAATTTGTCCTGGACGTCAAAGATAGTATCCTTCTTTATCTTCCTATAATCATCTAACTTAGCCATTCCTATCACAGTAAATACTTATTTGTTCAATAAATATTTCTTGAATTAAAGATTATTGCACATGACTTTTGGGAGTAGGCCCTGGCCAGAGAAAAAGGCCCAATATGCAGCTTCTCAGCCTTTGCAGACTTTGCTTTGTTGCCTCATTCGAGTTATCAACATAAAAGAACTAAAGGAAATATAGGGTTTAATAGCACAGAATATTCAAACTATCTAGAGTAGAGCACTAGAATGCAAGTGGAGTGAAACAAGACCTTTCTTCTGATAGGGCATCTATTACTAAGTTGTTACACAAACTTAGGCAAACCATTTCTCTTTCTGGAACTATTGTCCATTTATACAATGGAGATTAATAACATAATTTTCGAGATTCCTTTCAGAGCTAATCTTCCCTGATTTTATCCAACTGCAAGGTGCTCGAAAATAGTTATTAATCAGAGGAATGAGTATAATAATTCCTGGAAATAAACTGAGTAACATCTCAGACCAGACTCGTAACACTGACATTGACAATGTGAGCAATTGATCAGGGCCTTACTTATATTCATTTTGACTTTCAAGAAAGCAGAGTCCTCTTAGGAAAATCTGGAAGGTCACGTTATAGGGTAGTAAAAGTGAGAAGAAAATTTCTCTAAAACAAAGAAAAGTTTAACTTCTCAAATTTACTGATGTCAATTTCAAATTTGTAATAAAAAGAAAGCAGGAAATACAATATATCTAAGCAAGGAGAGACTTATGCTGGACTCCATGAGAAGCTATAAGGGTTATTAACTGTCATGCTTCATTAAAAGAGTACTAGTTGAGGGAAGAGGACTTTGATCCCTGGAGATAATATTGTACACGTTTCTGAATATATTATAGGTTTATCTTTTAGGCCAACCTTCCTCTGAAACATCTGATACAGGTCAATACCAAGAAAGCCTGGGAAGACTCTTCCTCTGTTTCAGGGAAGCAACATCAATGTCTCCATGTCCTGTTCATGCTCTGGAAAGTGATCCGCTGGAGATTCTAATTAAATTTGCTATCCAAAGATGTGGGAGATGTGACTAATTATGCTAGGCTCTAAAAACAGAATGAAGAATTTTATCTGAGTCCTTTGTTAGTCATTAAATTAAATGAGCAGTTTAGTAATAAACCCAACAAAGTAAGTCAACCGAGTGAAGTGAAATGCAGGCTACCTTGAAAAGTTGAACTGAAAAGGTGTCAAAACTGTAGGAGAATTGTAGCTCTTGAGCACTATAATGGACTGTTTCAGAAGTTAACATGCATTGCAGAAGCACATAAATGTTACGCTGTGACACAAAAAGAGAAGTCTGGTTTTAAGGCAGAAGAGATTTAGAGATGTCAAAGCGATACACGATAAACTCTAAGCTGACAACTTTGGAACTAAGAAAATATTTGGATAATGGTCAGTGTCTTCACTAAGCTTTAACTTTTCTCCTACAAAAGGGGTCAAGGTGCTATGAAATATTACCATCAAATGGACAGGTCCGGGAGCTTGTTTTAATTTGTGCTGCAAATGATTATTCGGGGAAAAGTACAGTGATTTTAAGATAAAGCAAATCTGGTTTTCATAAAGGTATGTTGATAATACATTTTACTTGCTATTGATCCCCCTGCCAGCTATCATTACAGCAACAATTACTGAAGATTAAAAACTGAGTATTTGAGTCCTCACTACGTGTTTGCCACTATTCTAGGGTTTCTATATTCAAGAGGTTTAAAATATAGTTACTGAGACAAGACTACGGAAATGAATGATTCGTGAATAACAGAAGATAATCTTTAATCAAGTAACAACAACCTGACCTATAGTGGGGAAACATGATACAATTTCAGAGAAGGCAGGGAGTCATGTAGTAGGGGTTTTCAGAGAAGGGTTCATGCAAGTGGTAAATACTTAGGCTAGATTTTGATATAATAGCAGAATTTGGAAAATTTAGAGAAGAACGAAGAAAGCAGCCCAGTTTAGGAAGGTAAGAGGCACAACAAGAAGGATCATGGGAATGCAAGTGACACCAGAGAGACTTCCTGAATTGAGAAGTCAATTAAGAATAATTCCAAACAAAGATGCAGGCTTTGTGTAAAAAAAATCTCTTAGAATTCTGTATTGCTTTTACTATGGTTAATTTTTTTTTTCTCCAGGTTACAGCTTCATATTAGCAGAATTGAGAAGCTAAACCAATGATTTTCTCCTCCTCAGTACCTTGTCTTAGATTGAATGTTTCGGGGAACTAAGGAATTTTTTCTTTTGTTTTTTAAATGTGTGGGATTTTTTCTTTGTATTTCAGACCAGCTACTCTGCATACACAATGTTAATGGGTGACATTTAAGAAAGCCAGTTTTATAGCACAGTCAACATCCACTCCATGTGTTATTGCTGAACTCTGTTGCCACTGTAATTCTCAACTCTACTTTCCAACATGTTAGCCTCATAATATTTAATAATATAGAGCTATTAAATCACTTCACTTTTTCATCTAGCAGGATCAAAGCCACGAAAAATGTTCTCATAAGGCTAGCATTGTGTACTGAATCGACTAAGGTAGTGAGGGATCAATTTAGAGCAAAAAACCTGAGGGAATAAAATGACACTCTTAATACCTGTTTCTAAGGGAAAAGCTAAAGTTTCTTTGGATAGTGCAATTATAAAATGTGTTTCCTCATTTTGGTGTTTTAAAACTTATACTGATAACTTGTTAATTTCTACCCTAAATGTTATAATATAAGCAGTTTAGAGCAGTGGAGAGAGGAATGAATTATGAAAACAGCAGCAAACAATACACAAAAGCAAAAACAACAATCATATTTTGCATTTATATAACATCACTTGCTGGGGGCTGACAGTGGATCAAAACAATTATGTACCACAGCTGTGTTAAAAAAAAAGAAAACTGTCAATTGAACTGACTGTGTGAATTTCACTTTGTTAAACTAAGAGATGTGAAAAGTTGTCAACGACGTATTACAAAAAACGAAAAGGTACATTAAAGTGACATTATCAATGATGACTTATGTGTATGCCCGTTATCAAATTTATGACTGAGTTGTATTTAAGATTCTCTGAATGTGGGAATTCATCATGTCTGGCCTATAGGCTATGGAGTCTAGATCGAAGGGCTTTTGGAAGGGAAGGTCCACAGTTAAAACTGCAGGCCAGAACCAACTGAATATCCAAACACAGGGCCTACCATAGGTTGTGGATGGGGGAACCAAACAAAGGCACAGCAAAGAGTGCTAGCTGAGTTGAGAGAGTGACCAGAAGCTGTGTCAAGAGCATACAGTAACAGAAACAATTTAAACACACAGAACTAGAGACAATCTCACTACTTGGGTTTTTCAAATTAAGGCTATGAATACAATATCTACTACCTGTTATCACCATAATTTTATAAAATAAAATATGTTTAACACTGAAATTAGAGGGAGTTTATAATCTTAGGAATAATTTTTTTTCCCCAGAGAAGGACCGTGGGCAACTAATATTGATTGATGTGTGTATATGTGCATTGCAAAATCCTTCTTTTTCCACATTTTGCCCCAGACTGGTAGAAATTAGGACATGAACCGGTACTAGTCTACGGACTTGAATTTGGGAAAACATTGAGAGAACATCCCAAAATGATGGAATTATATAAAATAGAATGTTTTATAGTGTGTCTGTGGCTTTGTCAACGATTAGGGAATAGCTTAACAAGGAAATCTAAGTAGAATAAGGCAGGGAGGGTTACAGTTATATCCAAGAGAGGCCTCTCTATTTTGTATCAAATTGAACCACTGATCACATTAGTTAACAGCCTGCAGACTATTGGGTATCACTAAGTGTGTGTATTTGTGTATATGCCTTAACTTCTCTCCCATTTTAATCATGTCAATAAATTAATACATTTCTTTCTATATACCCTCTCAGCATATGCTCTCTATTATAGCATTTATTGTATGACATTCTAATTGTTTTTCTGTCTGCTGGGGTCTCTAATATTGGATTGAGTCCTTACAGGAAAGGGCTATGCCTAATTTTTCTTTGCATTCTTTATGTAAAGCACAGAGCCTTTTGTAGGCTCAGTAAATATAGGGCTACCTAAATATTTATTAGAATGGATAAATTAATAATGTTTAAAATAATTTCATTGCCTTTTAAAAAAATGAATAGTTAATATTTGTCAGGTACATTGCTGGGCACCAGGCATACAAGAAATGATCGAAACATAGTTCCTGAACTCAACAAGCTCAGTTGATGAGATAAAGAAATCAAATAATGATAATAATACAGTAGGCAGATATCTATAATTTTACAAAGATACAGGAGGGCCCTTCACCCAGGCTGAGAGCATCAAGCAGGGGCTTTTCATCATAATATAGAACAGAAATCCCAACTTTTTTGGCACCAGAGACAGGTGCTCCTATGAGAATCTAATGTCTGATGATCTGAGGTAGAGCTGCGGTGGTGATGCTAGTGCTGGGGAGCGGCTGCAAATACAAATGAAGCTTTGCTTACTTGCCCGCTGCTCACCTCTTGCTGTGTGGCCTGGTTCCCAACAGGCCATGGACCAGGACCCATGTGTGGCCTGGGGATTGGGGACCCCTGTTATGGAATATGCATTTTCTGGGCTTATTACAGGTTACCCAGGTGACGGGATCTGTGAATAGGAGGTGGCATTAAGATGGCCAGGTGAATGCTATCTGTGTGTGTGCTTATTTATAGAGGAGGAGTTTGAGAGTGAGAGAAGCATGAGCAAGAACTTGAAGGTAAGGGAGACATTTCCCCCCGGGAACTGAAAGGAGAACTGATTGAAATGAAAGGCAGGTGATGGGGAAAGTGGAAAATTAGTCAGGGGGAACAAAACTAGATAAGTATTTTAGAGGACTCCACATGGGCCATAGTGCGGAGAATGGATTGAGGTGCACTGAGCTTGTGGTGGAGACCAGTTAATAAGTACTTCAGATAAGCAATGATTCTTGCTGTATCTACAGTGGATGTAATATGGAAAGACTGTAGAGAAATTATTCAGGATATTAAACATATGTTGAAAGGATACTTAAAGATCAACTTAAGGTGAATCAGTAAGAGGACTATAGGAAAATATCTTGGTGCTATAACCATCAAAGTCCTCAGTGGCAGGCACTTTTCACATGTAAACTCTTTAATCCTCACAAAGACTGTGAGATGGATATTTTAATTACTCCCATGTACTAAGGCATAGAGAGATCTTATGGCTAGTCAGTAGAGCTAAAATCTGAACTGAAGTACATGCTTTTAAATACTACACCATACTATTAATGGTCATTAAAACATGGATGTAACTGAAGACAACAACCTGAAAGGTAAGTGTGCTTTTCAATGTGCCTTAGAGCATTTGAGGATAGATGACAGCAGATATTTAGATGTGCGATTCTAGAGTCGAGGAAAGATCTGGTTGTGGATATAGAGATGGGAGAAATAAGCACATAATTGAGAACCAAATCTGAGGACATAGATATAGTCTACTGAAGAGAGTGTGTGGAGAAGAAAGAGAAGGCATCACTGAGTGAAATAAACAAAAAGGGATGAGGAGGAGAAGAGGAGATGTCTAAGGAGGTAAGAGAAAGTCAGAAGTGCAAAGAGAATCAAGAGCCTGGAAAAGAGACAGTAGTAAAAAAAAAAAAATGTTTCGGAAATAAGCAAGCAATGGAGGCGAGTGTAGAGAAAGAAAATTTGATAAGGTCTAAGAAGTTTCCACCAGAATTAGAAACAAAATATCTTGGTGACTTTGGGTGAAAACAATTTCAGTGGAAAGGTGGGGACAGAACTTGGGTTGCAGTACTCTGAAAAGTTAATGGGACAAGTGGAAGAGAGAGAGTATAGACAATTCCTCTAGTTGGGAAGGAGAATTTTAAAGATTATTTTTACATAATGAGGAGATGGTTGTGATATAGTAAAAAAAAAAAGAACTGGGTTTGAATTTCAGCTCTGTCAACTATTAGTTTTATCAGTAATGTAGAAATAAAAATACCTACTTTTAGATTTATTATTAGGATTAGTGATTGTTTATAGAACATCAAACAAAAATCAGTACTTAGTAAATGAGAGCTATTGCCCTACTAAAACTGTGAAAAATCTGAAGACCTCTAAATCCTCTAATTTACTATTTGAATAATCTGTCAGAGGGTAGAAAAGTCATCTAAACTTTTAAGTAGGTTTTTATTATTTTTATCTGAGTATTTAATGTCATAAAGACAGTCTTAGTTTCATTATTGTTATATAAATTAACTTTTAAAAGGAAATTTTTAACAGCATTATTGAGATATGATTCATATACCATAAATCCACCTATATAACTGTATCTTTTAGTGGCTTTTAGTGTATTAACAAAATTGTGCAACCATCATTACAATTTAATTTTAAAACATTTCATAACCCCAGAAAGAATCCCATACTCATTAACTGTCACTCTTAATTCCTGCCACCTCTCTATTGCCCTAGGCAATCACTAATCTACTTTCTGGCTCTATAGATCTGTCTATTGTGCACATATCATATGTATGGAATCATAGAAATACGTGGCCTTTTGTGATTAGCTTTTTTCATTTAGCATGTTTTCGAGGTCCATATATGCTCTAGCATGTATCAAAACTTAATTCCTTTTTCTGACTAAATAACATTACACTGTATGGATATACTACATACTATTTATTTATTCATCAGTTGCTGGATATTTGGGTTGTTTCTACCTCTTGGCTATTATGAAAAATGCTGCTATAAACATTTGTGTACAAGTTTTGTATGAACATACATTTTCATTTCTCTTGGATTTATATCTAGCATGAAAATGCTGAGTTTAAATGGGGGACTCAATTTAATTTTTCCTAACAATTGAAACAATTTAAACCTTTCTGAACTAAAAGATAATTTCTTTCCCCATTCCAATCATACTCTCCTGAGGTAAACACTGTTGTCCTGAGGCAATAGTTCGGTTTCCTTCCAGGCTTGGTCTATGATATGCAAATTTTCTTAGCATGAAACATCTTAGAAGACTTTGTTCAGTTATATTTACAAGCTTGGAGAAGAGCATTGGTACCTGACATCTTTGACTCAAGTCTTATATCTGCCACAAACTACTTGTGTGACTGTGTCATCTTGAGTAAGTCCTTTAATTTTGCTAGACTTATTTTCTCAATTAAAAAAAAAAAGAGGTTGAATATAAAACTTCTCTAACATTTTCTGATTGAGAATTCTATGATTTAATGACACTTAGGGACCCAAGGAAATACTGTGAGCTTTGGGCTTATTTGCTACTCTCCTCTTTCCCTTTCTTTTTCTTTATAGTTGATGGAAGGAACATTAGAGAAAGGGAATCACAATTACTCTCATCTTACCAAACACTGACATATACTTAGCATGCTAAGCAAACTTTCAGAGTAAACGGTGCTAAAATTAAAGTCCATTTGCATGTCTTAATCTGTTTCTTTTCAATCTTCTGTTTGTTGAATTGATTTTGCTTTATTACTATTCACAGGATCAATCAGAATTGCTGAGGGGTTTGCTTGCTATGGAGCTTGATCCCACCTTTGAAAGTCTAGCAGAGAACATCGCAATGGAATCTACATATCATGTGACTTCTCCAGAGCATCTGGTACTGGGACATGTTGAGTACAAATGACAGACTTTAACAAAAACTAGGCATCACCTGTTACAATGAAATGCACATTAGGTAGGATGAAGAAAATCTGTTTCTGTGGCATAACTCAGAAATTCCAGGGAAAACTGTATGCATCACCTTCTCCCAAGAGAACGAACACGAACTATGACTCAGAGAGAAGGATTCGCCTTCAACTACCAACTCATTCATGCATTGCCTTCAGCCTGGAGAAGAACTTCCATTAACTGTAAACTCCCCTTCTGAATTGCTGTTTTAGGGAACATCAACCACTTGTCATTCCATCGAATGTCTACTATATGCTTGTGTATCACATGAACAACATATAGCATGGTTCCTACCCATAGAGAGGTGACAGAGAGATATCCTGTTTTCATGTTACACAGTTATTACTAGAGAAAAATTTTCAAACTGACTTAGGTTGTTCTTGAGGTTTATTATTCCCCTGGGCATTATGGGATGGAAGAAGAATTAAAGATCATTTGCAAACTGCCTCAGTAGCTGACTTTGGGCCTAGCAAGAAGAAAGGAAGGGTATGAAGACTGTAACAAGACTGTGAGAAGGAAGATGTGGTGTTAGGAAGAGTTTGAGTCTTGAGAATATGTGTATTTCCACTTGTTGACTTATGGAAACAGAGGGGGCCCTATGACATTCCACGGGACAGTTCTCATCCAGTGGTATAGGATTCATCAGGTGGCCTTTTAGAGAGAAGTGGGAGAAGAAACCAACACTATATACTTAAATGAGGACTCAGAAAAGATAATTAGAATTGTGGAACTGTGATTTACAGGTCTTTGTCCAGAGGTTTATAGTAACCCTTGACCAACTGGATGCCAGCAGCTGCCTGAAGCATCCCTGGACAAGGCATTCATTAACCCTTATCCCAATTTCTCACAGTCATTATTCCCATCCCTCCTGTTATAATTTTTTAACTTTGGGGTTTTAAAAAGTAGATCATATGAGAAAAGTCAGATGCTCCAGAAACTAAATATTAATGCTGTTCAACAAAGAAAAGTCTGTATTTTTTTTTTCTCTGCTAGGGAAAGAGTCTGGATTAGAGGCTGATTTTATGGGTGACAAAGACCCCAGCGGAAGCGGCTCCGATATAAAAGACGAGGCAGGGAATCTGGCAGGGACAGGAAGAGAGCTGCTATGGAAGATAAGAGGAGAAACAGGGAAGGCAACAGTCCTTGCCTGGGGGGAAAGGCCCTGGCTGAACACTAGTCCCCCACGGTGCCTGTCAAGAAGATGTCAGATGTCAGTGTTGTAACAGGAAACTTCCAATTGTGGAGCAGCAGTCCAGGGTAGAAATGAAAGGCATTTCATCTTGCCCTGCCAGACAGTGCCCATCTCCTAGACTCTAGTCTAAACATGGAGTGACAATGTGGACAACACTGGAAAATGAAGAGACGTATCTCTGAAATAACATTCTAAGGGGTTGAAACAGTGACAAAAGTGAGAAAACTAAGTAATTTGTCATCAGAGAGGGAAGTCCTATGGGGAAACAAAAGGAAAGGAAAGGTTGTATTGTCAGAAGTGGAAATGGTTGTCCAGGGCAACGTGTAAGTCACCAAGGGACCTGCAGAGAAGGCAAGAAGCGTCTCAGAATTCCAGCAGTTATCTGGTGGAAATCTGGTCAGAGACCCGTTTCTTGCTCACAGCCTCTTTTCTCATGCCCAATGTAGCCTAAGGCCTATGTACAAGATTCCAATGACAGCAAGACAGTAAGAACTTATCAAGTAACCCATCGTGTGAAAGTGGGAAGAGCTGGAAGGATATATGGGCTGTCACTTGACTTTGAGATTTCACGTGAAAAATCTTTGAATGCCTAGAAACCAATGAATACAAATCTAGAACTGTACTATCTAGGAGAAATCAGGATGGAGCCAAAATAAATAAGGCTGAAAGCTGAGTAAAATTCACATGTATTTGAAAATGCAATCCATAACAAATTCCTAGACTTTTTTTTTTTTTTACATTACCAATAGCTGTCACTTATAGCCACAAGAATAAACAAACAAACACCCCTCTGAGTCCAGTGGCCCCTACACTTCCTGAAAATAGGGTTTGATTATGTCTGGGTTGTATATCCCCAGAAGTACAAAACATACAGTAGGAATTTAATACATATTCATGGTCTGAGTGACAGTTTTCTCATCTGGAACATGTAAAGTTTAGATTAAATTGTTTCTAAGATGTATTCCATCTCTAAACTTGTATTAGCACCTAGTTAACATTAAACCTAGAAGACTGATAGAATGATATCTTTGTAATTATGCCAGAGGCATAAAAAAGGAAGCAGAACATTAGAATGAATTTAAAAAGATGAAAATAACAAAGAGAAGTAAGATTCTCATTTCTTACCTCCACCCTTATTCTCAGTCTGGGCCAGTCCGTTCTGTTAGGCAGATCGTTCACAAGAATACTTGGCCAAGGGAATGAGCTAGGGCTGAAATCCAGTCTGAACTCTGTTTATAATATCACATTTGGCATATTCTGGCATATTTTGCCCTTCATCCAGAAGAAGGGGAGCTTTTTTTTTGAATTTGTAGGATTAGGTAGGCCCAATATACACTCATCCCTTTTAAAGCAAACTATAAAACACTTAATTCTCTAATGTATTTATTTTCTCTGGAATAGCGTAATCTTAATTTTAGTATTCAACTTAACACACATCCCTGCTGACTTTAAGAGCCCTGTTCAAGGGATCCTTTCAATTTTATAAAAGCTTAAAGTCTACAGAACTGAAAAATTCATTTCTGCCTCAGCCTGGGCTCTCTATTTAGGGGGTCATGATATATCATTTAATACACACACATATAATGACAGCTAACGTTAACAAGACACTTTGTATTTATCAGGTATTGCTCTTAGCACTTTATATATAACCTCATTAAATCCTTATAGTAACTCCATGAGATGGATGAATACTACAATTCCTGTTATTATACTGATGAAGACACAGAGACACAGAGTAGTCATTTGTTCAAGTTTACATAAGTAGGAGGGTGTGAAGGAAGGATTCTAACCCTAACACTCTGTACTAAAGATTCATAATATATTCATTATCTATCATCTATCTATCTATCATCTATTTATCATCTATCATCTATCTATAGTCTAAGTTTGACTGTAAATGAGGTACTTTTTTCTCAAGCAGAATTTAATATTTGAGGAGTGTTTTGTGTGATAAGAATAACATTCAATAAAGATTTATTGAGCACGTTTAAAAATGCAGATTCTGGTGCCAGCCCGCTTAGATTCAAATTCTATCAGTGTGACTACTTAACATTTGAAGAGCTCAATTTCTTCACTTGCAAAATGTGGATAATAATAACAACAAATGCCTTCCTAAATTGCTGTGTGAATTAATGAGCTAATTGGTATAAAGTACAGCCTGGCAGCTAATAAGATCATATAAATAATAGCAATTGTTTTCTATTTCTTCTCCATCATCATCATCATCATCATCATCATCATCACTATTACTATAAGTACTACATGCTAGGAACCATTTTTGGCACAGGGAATGTAACATTAAATAAAACAAACAAAGATTGTGCTCTAATGGAATCGATATTCTAAGTCCTGATGTACTTAATTTCAACTACCCCATTCCATTGTTTCCATTTGTTAGCTAAAATATGTACCATAGTTTTCTATAAGATTGGAATAATAACTAAAGTTGTCACGAGGACAAAATTAGTACATATAAAAGTTTGGAACAGTCCCTAGCACATAAAAGCACTCAATACATGTTAGTGGTTTTAATTGATATCTATGTGGTGGGTGTTATGGTCTAACGTACTATCTTGATTCTTTGTTGCTATAGTGATTTTGCATAGCATTTTCTCACAGCTATTTTGCCTCCACAGAGGATTGTTTTTGAATTTACGCTTCTTGTTAAGTTTCTTATTGATATCCAATAATATAATGGTCACTAAAGTAAATATAAAGATCACTCCCAAAACATTATAAAAGATATGCTAAAACTAAGGGAAAATATTCATAACATCTCAGGTAGATAAGCAATTTGGCTCTTTTTTTTTTCCCCAAAGAAAATCAATTAAATTTAGATTGCTTCACAATAGAGAGTTATTTGAATATCACAGAACAGGAATTTTGGAAAAGACCAATCTGGGTTCATTTCATAGTTCTTCTGAGCTTCCCACTCTCAATCTACCTACCAGGGTTTTGAGGAGTAAATGAGAGCTTTTAAAATGAGTTGAGTTTCATGTTTTCTTACCTTCTTTACATTATACAATGTAATTTTAAATGAGCTTTAAAAAAATTCTTGAATTATTAATGAAAGAATCTCTCCACCTTAATATAAAAAGAAAGAGTGAAGGGCAGCAGTAAATAGCATGTTTTTAAAAAAGTATCTACACAGAAAATGAGTTAATTTCAAAGCAAGGGCTGTTTCATTGCAAACCTCGCATATATCACATTGCAGAGAAAAGAGGCTGTAAAGCGGCATATGGCTAGAGCAGCCTCTGTGACTTTGTAGGACTCAATTAATCTTTCCTTATTTTCCTTAATTCAAATCGAGTTTAGTGATCACCTACTTCAAAAAGGCAGTGAAGGTCTTGAAAGAAGAAACTGCTGCATAAACTTGGGAAAGGGCTGTGCCTTTTGAGTCATGCCCCGGAGCTTTCCTTTCCTGGTTTTAATTAACAATGAAATTAGGAATCCTTTAAGATTGTATCAGGTTTTTAAGGACCTAAGAAGGTCAATGATTTGTTAAGCATCTTCTTTCTCTTTTTAATGGTGCTATTTCCCAGATGAAATCATGTGAAGAGGGCTCAAATTCTCTTTCGGCTCCACAGATTTCCAGCACAGTGGATAAGAGAATTGGAAGACTGAGTGTGGAACTGCGGTGTGTGTTCGAGAGAGGGATTAAGGCTACATGAGAGCAGGAGCTGGTGCAGGAATGCCCTGGTTGGACTCCTGGCCCCTCCACTTGCTAGATCGAATCCTACACTTTGCAAAGTTGCTGGGATTATTAGGAACAATAAGAAACGTATGTAAAATGCACAGAGCAGATGTTATTTTGTCTACAGTCCTCAAAAATAGCATGGAAATACTGCCACGTGAGAAGATAAGAAAGAAAATTACCTCATAGGAGTGTAAAGTCACATATGGCTTTAGAAACATGCCACTTTTTACAGGGAACTTATAATATATTAATAAAAGGGAAATATATGACTGTCTAAGGTGACAAGAAGTATTACTGCTAAAAATGATAGAACAAATTAGCATTGATAGCTTTTACATGTTCTCAGGGGATTTACCTATGCCAGTAAGTATTTTTCATTTGTTTTGTGATGATACTAAAAGTAAATATACATGAGCTCAAGGCTTTAAAATAAAATAAGCGTATAGAAACAATTCATAATAACTAATGTGGAGAGTGAATACATGAAAATTCATTTGCTACATTTCTTTTGATCTTATGAGATCAACAATCTTATGAGATCAACAATCTTATGAGAAAAACAACACAGATTTGATTATTTTCCCCCTTTCCTGATGAGTGAATTGAGACTCTGAGGGAAATGAAGTGCTTAGCTAAATACACGTGATTGGTATGGCCGAAAAAAGGTCCCAAACCTAGACAGTCTGGATACAATTCCTGGCTCTTCTATGACATCAGGTCACCACCATCTCAAACAAGAGAATTTCTAATATACTTTGCCTCCACTGCCTTCTACGAGTTTCCTTCTACAGAGTTTTATGTTTAAATACATTTATTGTGGGCAAGAGTGACAACGTCTTTGAGAGGAGGTGATGCAATCACCATCTAGAGAATACCCCAAGCCAGAGAATTCTTCTCCTTGAATTGATCACAAAGTACCATCCGTTCTATTCAGTAAATAATCCTGGATCCATTAATCTCTATCTCCATAGCTTCAGTTTAGTTTCTTATGCTTTCCACTGTAATGATATGCTAACTTGTCCTTAGACAATTTTTAAACAGCTGACAAAGTGATCCTGTAAAAACACATATTGGAGTATGTCTTTGCTCAGCTTTAAAAATCTTCAACAGCTCCTCACCTCTTACAGGATAAAGTCCAAAATCTTCTGCTTGGCAAGTAAGGCCCTCTACGGCCTGCATCTGCCTGTGTTTCCAGATTTATTACCCACTCAATAACCTTTAGCCACACAAAACTACTGGGAGCCCCAGAGTGCATCGTGCTGTGCACACCATGAGGCTTAACTCTGCGCTATGCCTTTTACTTGGAAAACATTTCCTCCCTCATCCAACTGATGAGCTCAGTGTCTGAAAACTATAAGAAAAACAGGCAGTTATGTGATTCCTCCTTTGCTTACCTTTAGAGTTACATGTACTTCTATTACAGCATTATTATATCTAGAAATTATATTTGATTTTGTATTTACAGACTTTGAGACAGTTAAAATATTAAAGACCCAGACAAATTTTCTATTATTTTGCAAGGAGATAAAGCTTGCCAAAAATGGACCACCATAACATATGACTGAAGTCTTGTGAGATATATGTCCTAAAACTGGGAATGGTTTGAGGCTGCCAAGTTTATGATTTCTACAAAGGGAGTGAACTATAACTGGATTCTGAGCTCTGTAGGTATACTAGCAGATGACCTATGAGAGGGTAAGGGTAAATTTCCATAAATAATGCTTCTTATAAGTGATTAGGAATTGATGAAACAAGGTATGAGTGGGTAACATTCCTGTGTGTATGTTCGAAATTCTGCAGAAGAGAGTCTAAGATCATGCTTGTTTTCATCATTATCTCTTATACTAGTCTGACTTTAGTTACCTAGAGATTAGGTACACTGGAGACACTGAGAGTCTTTGGCAGATATATACATATATATATATATACACACACACACATATATGTATGTATATATGTATATATATTCATGAATGTACATATGAATATATATATATAAAATAGAGTATATATATATATATATATATATATATATATATAAAATAGAGTAATGAATTCTTCATTTATATGTCTTTGAGCTGTATATGGAGGAAAGACTGTGCCTTATTCACCTTTGAATCCTTAGCATCCAGGATAATGTCTGGTACCTACTGTAAGTCTCATGAATATATACTTTTCAACAAGTGAAATTGTTTTATGATTACATAATGCTTCAGAGTCCATTTCCTATCCCAAATCTGCCAACATATTTTAATTAGCCTTCATCTGGTTTATCTCAGCCTAGTTATTAATTACAAAATAACAATAATTAGGACCAGCTGTAGAAAAGGATAAATGAAAATATGCCATACGTGTTGAGAAAACAGATCAGAATATTATTTTCCTTGCCCTAGGAATATCACATGAATAATTTACCATTCTCCCAAAGCAAGAAACCAATTAGAACATCCAAAACTACCATTAAAAAAAAAAAAAAAAAAAACAGGCCCCACAGTAATCCCATTTGATTTCATAGAGCTCCTAATGTTAGTTTGATTCCAGCCTCTGCCTATTTCTTGCTTTTTGCAAGGTCTGAAGTCAATTACTCTAAACATAATCTGCTGCCTTAAGAGCTGGCACTTTATCAAGTAATTTAAAGTGCTTTCCTAAAGAAAATTGACAATTTCTCGGTTTTCTTTTAGATGATGTTACAGAAGTAAATGGCGTACATAATTAATTCATCCCCGATGTTTGCTATCAATTCAAAGAGCTGAGAATTTGGATATTCCCACTGAAATTCAGAGAATACATGATTGACTCTCCCAGCTTTTGCTGACTGGCCTCCATTCTTCTGAATGCTAATTAGGGATTAAGCTGGTACATAAGAGTGGTTTCACATGCTGACTTCTACAGAAGTAGCTCATATCTGAGATAGTAATTGTTACATCAATATGCACATGCTTCTGAAATAGACTGGGATATTCTCAAATGCCCTGAAAAATATGTATTACCACATATTGCATTGTAAAGGTTAGGCATTTCTTTAACATTTTCTGGTTGGCTTTTTCGGTTTACCATTTATAAAAAGTTGTCCTAATATAATAACTTGCACTTTGTCAGTGCCTGATAAGTCTTGGTTGAATCAATTAATAAATATATTCTTATAATATCCTCTTTAGGGTGGAATATCCCCAAATACTTTTATTTTGCCAAGAGTAGAATTAAAAATGGACCCGTCAAGACAGTGGATTGGGCTCTTGTCATTACTGGAGTTTGAAGAAGGCTGGCCTATCTGATTCTAAGTTCTCATCCACCTCTTAGATTCTGTTATTTAAGGTCACAGTGAAAAAAGCAAGTGATGGTGTAATAAATGGAACTAGAATTTTTGAACTTTTTTCTTAAATTAATGACCACATTTCAAGAAACATCTGCTTGGAGAGATATTTTCTGCTGGAGAGGAAATAAATAATCTCTGAAAGGAGTTGCTGTCTTCATGAAGAACTGGCAGTCTATAATGTGGACACTGGCGATCAAGATAATATAAGGTGAAAGTGCCACACACAAAGTGAGCTCTAATCTATTGTTATTTGTTTCCATGCGTAAATTCGTTTATTCATGGAATTGTTTTATGTACCTACTAAAAACTGAGTAAAGCACAGCTTGAGCCAAGACCTGTTGCTGAAACAGGTATCTGCTTGTTTGATGTTGATTTTATTCCCATGTTTATTTAGTTACTTAGAATAATTCTGAGCTTTTGCTGTGCCAGGCACTATGCTAAGTGTTAAGAATATAGCAGTGCACAAAATAGACACAATTCCACTTATTGAGCTTATAGTGTAGAGTGCGAGACAGACATTTAGTTTAAAAATCACATAAATCAATGTACAATAATAAATTAATTGAGTCTTATGGGCGGGGGGAAGAGAGACAACACAATAGGGGACCAAATTTTTCTCTTTCAGGGAGCTTTCCGAGGAAGTGCAAATAAGCTTAGATCTAAGATGACCAGAAGTTAACCAGGCAACGTGTAAGAAGAGCTTTTCAGTTTGAGAAAAGAGCATGTGTAAAGCACTTGAGACAGGAAGAGATTTAGTGCATTTCGTGAATGTAGATAGTGTGGTCAGCAAACGAAAGATGTTTAAGAAGCAGGCAGGGGTGAGATCATGCATAGCTTGGATGCTATTTTAATGACTTTGCATTTTATACTAATGCAAAAAGAGAGAAACATATCTGATCTGTATTTTTACAGATCACTTTGGCTGCACTGCGAATAAACCAGGAGGACAATAGTGGTAGTGGTGAGAACAATTAGGAAGCTACTGTATAGATGGGAGATAATGGAGGCTTGAATTAAAATGGTAGAAAAAGAAGAGAAGAATAGATGGATTTGAGATACATTTTGGAGGTGGAATCAAAAGGACTTGAAGACTGCATGATCAGTGTGAAGGAGAACGAGGTGTTAAGTAGAATTCTCAGGTTTTGGGCTTGGACAATGGGGTAAATTACTAAATTGGGAAAGTGTGAAAGGGGAGCAAAATGGGGTAAAATCAAGAATTTCAGTATCAGTGATATGTGTATGTGTATGTGTATGACATTCATCTGGCAATAAAAGATAAAATATGAAAAAAAAAAGGAGGAAAAAGAAGGGGAAAGAATTAGAATAAAAAAAATAAAAATTCCTGAAATGAGAATGGAAAGTAGGGATTTAGGGACAGATATATATCAGGATTGCTGAGGATGTGTTTTTTGGAAAAGACATATTCAACATCATACTGTGATTTATCGATTTGGGAAAAAAAAAAAAATCTTATGGTCTCCATAATACAGATTACAGAAAATAAACAGAAAGGAATCATTTCTGGTGGGGCCACACAAATGGTTGATTCTGTTATCTGCTTATTGTATCTGGTGAGTTTTTACGGAGTGATGTATCGAAATCCCCAGTGGAAATCAAGAAATGTAACTTTTATGTTCATCAAAAAAGAGCACAAGTTAAAAAAAAAAAAAAAATCATTGACACTAGGCCAGAACAAGGGATATATATAAAGGCAGGATAAAAATAAAAGAAAAGAAAAAAAAAAGAGAGAAACGGGTGGAGAATTTTTCTGCCATCATGCCTGTGCTGATGCAGGTTCTAATGGTACCTGGGTTTGAATCCCAGCCCTGACACTTATCAGTGGGTGGTCTTGGGCATGTCAGGTAACTTCTCAAGCCTCAGTTTTCTTATTTGTAAAACAAAGACAATGATACCATCTACTTTATAAGATGATTGTCAGGGTTAAAAGAAATATTTCATAAGAAGTGCTTAACAAAATGCCTGGCACAAAGGAAGAGCTCAATAAAGGTTAGCTGCCTTTACATGGCTGATCATAGACACATAATTACTAGAATGATTATTGTAGGTGTGTGTACCTCCTCACTTCCCTATGGCTATGGTGACTTCGTTCTCTTAACTTCAAAACTGCATAGTTCACTGTATCAAAAAATAGTTTTTATGACTTGTTAAAAATATAGGAAGATTTAGTTAATATTTATAAAGTATTTCTAAAAATGCTATTAGGTTTTAATTATTGCAAATTAGTAAAAATGCTCCAGCTGATTACATAGTCGAAAATATCTTTTCTCATTTATTTCTAGAAATGTTAGATATAATTTAAATTTTGTAATTTAACTCCCTAGAGAGGTCAGTAATTGACTTCTAAAGTTATTCCTTGAAAATATTAAAAAATAGAGATAATGTTCTAAGGAACCCCTCTTGATATAGCCATTTTCACTTTGAATCATTCTAAAAATCTATATTTTCTCAGTCCTTACAATATTATGAAGACATATGAAGATATTCTATCTAAAAACATTACTATATGAGCATCCCATTATATCTAGGAATATCATAATTGAGATTTCTCAATTTAAACTGACTTGGAACTATCTTCTAAAATGATGGATTCTCTTTTTCTTACTTTCCTCTCTTTCTGACTTTGTTACTGTGTGAAGATGGGGTTTTATTATTGATCATATGTATGCTTCAGAATATCAATGCAAAATTATGTCCAACCTTTAGATATAGAACAATTTGTTCATAAAGTGTGGAAAGACTTAAAACATTCTAAGGTCAAATCTGGAATCCACATTCATTGTCGTTATCATACAGAGGGCAATGCCTTAACTTCTGTGAACTTTAAAAAAAAAATAAAATGCGAGTAACTAAATAAGAGGACATATGTAATCACCTAGTTTTGTAACATACTGTAAAGGTTAAGATTATATTCTGTGTGGATAGATAGAACCAGCTAATTATGTAGTTTTGGACAAGCTGTTTAATACCTCAAGGAGTCAGCTGAATTATAGCATTCATTTAATATTTTAGTTATAATATTAAATGATGATGATAGCATCTATTTTTTAAACTATGTTTTGCCTAAAGCATAGTTAAGAATCAAATATTATTTAAAAATATACTCAATACATGTTCTTTCTTTATTCTAAGGGAAATAGAACTAATTAAATTCCAATATTAATTCTCCTGGAAAAATATAATACTTCATTAAAAATTCATAGGAACCAGGAACATGTAGAGCATCATGTGATCATAGCTGAGTACTCTGTGAAAACACCAGGAAGAAAAAAGGGCAATGTTCTTAATTTCTCCCACTGCACCAGGGAGCAGAGCGTCTCTCCACCTTGAGGAAGATGTCAAGGGCAAGAGAAATGAGCAGAGGAGGATTCTACCCATTCATTCATTGTGGAAGCACATGCCATTTGAGAAGATGAAGTGAGGAAGCGCATGCAGTACCTGGTCATCTCAGAGTCAGGGAGCAGGCCTAGGTGGTAGTGGGGGTAGGGAGCTGAGAGAAGGAAGCTTTTGTCACACTCAACAGGGGAATAGTGCCTGGGAGAAGCAGGCTTATCACACAGTTTGTTCACAGTGCTGTAAACAGGTTCCGGAGGCCTGGTGATACAAGAGGAAGAGAAAGAGATTCATGGTTAGCACACACACACTGAACAACTGTGCAACTAGCAGCATTTCACTATATGCAAAAGCAAAAATCTAAAACAGTGTTATGGGCTTCATTAGGCCCAAGTTAAGAGTCTTTTTAGGAAACAGGATCTCTGGTTAAAAATTAGAACTTCAGCTCACATTTGGCACGACATACACCAGATACTTCAACAGAGTCATAAATCAACCTATAAATGCCATGACTTTTTGATAATCCAGTGTGACGTTCCAAACTTTGGAATCCTCTGGCATGCCTCCTTTCTTAAACTTTAGTCTCATCTTAAATGGGAACTTCACAGAGACATTTCCTGAAGACCTTGGCCAGCACCTGTTCTATTGCATATTTTTTTCTCAGCATGAAATAATCCTTATTTTTGTTTGTTATGTTTAATTTATTATTGCCATTGTCACTACACCATAAATTTTACGAGGACGGAGACTTCATTTATTTTGTTAACCAGTAAAATAAAGTCTGGGACACAGTACATATTCCATAAATATTTACTGAATGCATGTATGAATAAATATGCGAATACAGCTTTCCTCATTTAAATTGCACGTTTTGGGGGTGGGGGGAGGGGTTGGCCATACCTAGGAATCTAATAGCTTTATATAATCTAAGTGGCTACTCTAAATACTTATTTATAGGTTGTCAGCCAACAATTGATTTCAGAGAGTTTTTTATAAAGAGGATAATCATCTTGGTAAAATTTCTATTAAATAAATTAATCTATGGCTACTGTAACATCACCTAAAATAGCAACATTTTTACAGTTGTTACTTACAGTATGATCAGATGAATTTTGCCTATAATTTTGGATTAAAGATCTGTGTACTACAAAGTCCTTGGTTATTAAAAAAAAATCCCAAGCTCTATCCCCCATTTTTAACACATGGTCTGAAATTGCTATCACTATTTTCCCTATAAGGTAAAAATTGGAAGATATAAGTTTAAATGGAAGAATTCTCTGATAGACTGGGCCACAGACCCAGGAAGTGTAAGCTTGACTCGGAAGATAAGGAGCAGGTCAGGACACGGGGTTAATAGCATCCCTTGATGCCATAAAACCCTAGAGGCAACAAGTGGTAGCCCCATGCCTAAGCAGAGTAAGTATAGACTCAGTGAGGGCACAGTCTGTGTTTTTGTAGCTCCAGCCCCCAACATGGCCCCTAAGGTATAACAGGTCCTCAATCATTGCTCCCTGAAGCGATTGAAGGAGAGCAGGGAGGAAAAGAGAATAAGCAAAGTACTGAAAACAAATCTTACCTAATTTGTAATATTACTGTGGGCCGCTCATGGCTTATACACACTGTCTAAAGAATTGGATTCTTCCCTAACACAAAGCTTTCTACCACACAAAAAGAGATGCCTTGGTCTGTTTATTTTGTACAACATCGTAGAGGGGCTGAGGATTGAGTTGAAGGAACACAGAGGCCTATTTTATTTTTCAGAGTAATTATTTCAGTGATAATATGAGGTACTTTACAAGAGTTGGCTTGTTCTATCCCAGTGGCTAATATAGTAGCATTTACAAGAAGAATTTAAAGTTTCTTAAATGAGATAGCCGAAATTGTTCTTACTTTAGGGAAGCTGGCATATTTTCTCAGTTAAGACAAGTACTTCATTTTCAGAAAAACCTAGGTTTCTAAATATTTGTTTATCAGCTTTACATACACGCAAAAAATAATGGTAAACACCAGCCCTTAATAAAGGCAGCTGCAAAATTATTCTTAAAAACGTGTTTTTAAAATCAGCTTTTATAAGTAATTTACTTTGTGCAAAGTGACATAAAAGGAAGATACTTTCAGTTAGCTACTGAAATACATCTTTTAAAATACCAAGATTGGATGATATTCTTGATTCTTGAGGAGGAGTATGTTTTTGCTTTGTTGATACATTTGACTTTCTGAAGCTATGTGCATATTTCTCATGGTCTTGGACACAGAAAGACTCACGATGCTGGTCAGATAAAGAAAGTTACTTTGGGAGATCACAGTCATTTCTGCACCTAAAATATGGTTGTTCACACAAAAATTCAGCTTGGAAAGGGCTTTGTACTAATGAGTTGCATAAATATCAATTAAATAAGAAATGGGATATGCACAAGCTCATTGGAAATTATTCTGTGTAGGTTATCAGGAGAGGATCTGATGTTATTCTCCAATTTTTCCACTCAGATGCAGCTGCTGTGGCAGAGATGGCTGGATTGCTTCCCAAACATCCATTTACTCCTTTTCTCTTATTAACAGAAACCAAATTTTCCACTAGTCACCTTTCTTGTAGTAAAGACTTTATTTCTCAGCCTCCCTTGCAGGTAGACGTGGCTCCATGAAGGTGTTCAGCACAATGTGATTCAAGCAAAGGGTTTTGTGGGAATCCTGCTCTGACCACCTAAAGGGAAGCTGATTTTGTTGGGACCCTGCAGTTTTGCTCTCTCCTACTTCCTCCTTCTGCTGACCTGGAACCCATGCAGGATGGCTGGAGCTTCAGTGGTCATCTTGGACCATGAAGCAACCTTGAAGATGAAGGCTAACAATACACATAATGGAGCATAATGGCAGAGCTTGTGTCACTGAAGATGAGGAGTGACACTATACTACCTTTGGATTACCTACCTCTGGATTTCTTTTATGCAGGATGAAAATAAACTGTCTTGTTTAAGCTAGTGTCATTTTTTAGATAAATAGGACCTAATATTAACATATATACTTTATGATAATAAAGTATTGGTCTTATAAAAAATGTCAGACTGATAATCTAATACAAAGTAATAACTATAGATAGGGCCTGCCATAGGCAATAATACATTTAATTATGTTAGAGTTCCATCTAACACCTTCTGTATATATAGAAAAACATAAAAATATTTTTTTACTATATAAAGTCTGTAACTGCATATTTATTTTAAAATATTACAATTATAAGATGGTAGCTGATCTAAACTGCCGGCACAGGACTTAAGAATAAAGGAAATAATAACTCCTTTTAGGTCACAAAACATTTTCATGGTGATGTCATCTCAGTAACATCTCTGCCTAGGAGAGCTGATTCAATTTTCTTAACTGACGTTAACTAGACAGACCAAGAAAATAATATTACCAATTTTCCTCTAGTCCCTTTACCTTGGTAGCACTATGTTGTGAGACAAATTATCAAAATCAAAGTTGGCTAATACATACCTTAAGAAAAAAAATCTTACTTGAATTGTACAAAATTAAATTAAGGGGAAAATGTTATTCTCTGAACACTGCAATAAATTCAAGACGATAAAAATGAGGCCCTGTACATTGCCTTCTATTGAATTCTTGAGACTTTCACCTGTGTCCTTTTGGAGTCATTTTGTGGGCATAAATTATTTCGTGACTCATAAAATTATTTCATGACTCATGTATTAAGTAGATTTTGTGTTTAGAGTAGGCTTAAATACATTAGATTTTAGAAAGAAGAACTTATTGCTTTGTCTACAGTCACTTCCAGAATTGATTCCTACTGGATCGATTCCTTGCCTAAGCTTAACTATTCATGATTCAAAGTTTTATCAACATAGAAATACAGCTACTGATATCGCAAGCTCATTTTTACCTATTATTCAGTCTTCCTTTCCTTCCCTGTTTATTTACCTGTTATTTTGTACAGTCACTGGCTAAAGAGTAGGTATATGAAATCCGCTTTCTTTTCTTGAGAGAACATTTGATATCACAGAAGATGAGTAGATGAAAAACAAAAAAAATAAAACAAAAATACTTGACAAACTTGACCAAGTCTTTGCAAAACTGACAACATCCTCTTGCAACCAAACAAAATTGGAAATATCAGTGAGAATCTCCTTTCAAGTGGCATAAAATGGGGTTCATATTTGAAGATTTCTGTATGTTAGCTTCACTATAGTCCTAGGATTCTAGCATATATTACATACTATATAGGCCACAGTACAATATCCAGTAAATACTATAACAAGCTACAGTCTGGACACAGGAAATGACACATAATAGGTAGGAGAAATATTTCACTAAATGAATGGATAATTTACTTATTTATTTTTTTACCATTTTCAATTGAGAGAAATGAAAAAGGAAGCCATAAGTTATTGTGAATGTTCTAACCAGGTTTAAAACTTTTAGATCATCATTAATTCCCACAGGTTATGTAGAAGAAAAGAAATCCCGACGTTGTCAGGAACTGACAGCTTTAAGTATTTGGTGTGTGCAGTTTATCCATTCTCAGAGGGATGGGACTTCTTGTATGTGCAAGTCTGGCAACAGAAACGCCTGCTCCCAGGTCTTGTAAGAGTCACCCCATGGACTTGGGGTTCCTCAAAGACTTCTCAGTCTTGAGTTCCACAAGGCTTAAAGCCAGCAGCCAGCATTCTTAGTATTTCCCTGCAGTTTTATTCTCTGTAACCTCCCTGATGGAAAAAAAATGCCAATTTATGAGCTATCATTGGGATCTTGGTGGCAGGAACAGATGCCACCATCACTTCCCATTTATTCAATAAAGAAGCACCTAGGGGAAATGACTTCGGGCAGTGTGAATCAGCCAGTCACATTCGAAAGGGCTTGTTTATCCTATTATAAAGCTCCAGAGTCGCCTAGGTCAGAAGGTAATGAATATGGAAATCCAGTCTGAGGTACCTACTAGCTCTCTTCCTTCTATGGATGTCCCCAAAAGAGAGGAAAAGTAGTTAGAGATATTAGTTAATTTCTAAGTGAATTTATAAACACATCATTTATCTTGTTGTCCACTTATCAAAGGCCAAAGATAAATAGCTTTGTAGTCTCCAGTGCTGAGCCATGGGCATATATTTGCATATCTATGGGTTTATAATTACAGGCTCTTATAGCATATAATTAGCACATTCTGGCCCTTGGTGAGCTCTTTCTTCTCTGAACTCCATTAGCACTTGCAATTGCTATTCTATTTCTTTGGCATTTTCAATTGCTAATTTATAGTGCTGGCATATTAGACGAGGTGCTTCATCTAACCCTATTCTAGGAAAAACTACCTTGCATGCAATTGTCCCTTTTCATTTGCCCCACTTGACTTCAACCCAATTTAGTACTCTCACCCCCTTGGCCAAAGCTTCTCAGACCAGGATTGGGCCCCTGACTTTATAAACATGACCTGTATGGTTAATCGGGATCTAAAAGAAAAAAAGAAAAGAATAAAAAAGCTAGGCCAATTGGATTCTCCTATGGAATATGAAATAAAAGGGTGACAAAACAAATTATCAGCTGGTAGCATAATGGAAAGACACAGACATATAGAGGGTAGCTATAGCTGTGTCTACTAATTATAGAGCACCAGAGTGAAGCTCTACCAAGTATTGTTGCTAAAATGTCTAGAGGTTCCTTGAATCTAGAGTAATTGTCTGCATTCATTCTTTAAGGGGACTATTATGGCTCATGCTGTTGAATTTCTCTGCTGGTTCCCATATGACGTTAGCTGGATAATAAAAATAAACCACCATCTTCCACCCTATTCCTTTACAGGAGCTTAGGTCAGATCTCTCTTTTGCCATCAATAGAGTGAAAATAAAACAGGCACTTTGTTTTTACTATCTCTTTAGATCACCTCAACTAGACTATGCCACTAAAAGATAAAAGATTAAACCTTGGACCTGTATGTAATCCCATAGCACCTGAGAGCCTTCCTGTCTTTAGAATTCTGATATTTTGTTCATTATGAATTGTTTTGTATTAATTCTATTATCTAAAATATTGCATTAAAATGTCATCTTAATTATTGAGCTTTTGGTGCTCCCTTAAATTTTGTGCCTGATGTGTGTACCTCAGTTGCCTCACCTTAGCTCCAGCCCTGTATCAGAGACAATAAACGTTTAACACAATAATGATGATGACAGTGATGGTGATTGTAAATATTCATCTGCATAGGACATGAAGATACAGGTCAAAGAAATATGGCTCCCTTCTCTTAGAGGTAACAGTAAGAGTGACTCACACTTTATATTTTCTTTAAAGTGACTCATACTTTATTGAGTCCCTCCATTAAAGGGACTGCTCTCAGAGTCCTCAGGCAGTCTCAGGCAAGGCCCTTACCGCAATGTACTATTATATTTGAGTCACAGGGATCTTTCCTTTCTAGACTATCAGTTCATAGAGGATCAGGACAGAATCTCATTTACCTTTGTTTCCTCATAGCTTTCCTGAATATAAGAATGTATAAATAAAGTACTACCATAGAGTTGTGACAGAAAAGTGGTCAGTACATTTTATTCTCTCTTCCTGAGCTAGAACAAAAAGAGAGAACCTAAAATTCAATAGGAAGAATTTGGGTTATATGTTTGTATATCTTTGACTATAAAGCTCTCTGTTGTATACACTGATATTGACAAATCTGTAAACCAGTCAGATTCTCCAACTCTCATCCTTCTGTGGTCTTCTTTGGCTTCCCTAAATGGGAAGAGTGCATGTAGCCCCATGCTCCTACATAAGCGGGACTCAGAACCAAACTACATTAATAATAGCAGCTGGGATATTGAGGGCTTGGATCCCTAAGTACCGACTATATGACCTGATATAATTCAAAGAAAAAGGTCTTTTACTATTATAAGGGTGCCTCAAGCTCTTCTTTACAAATAATACTGTTTTTCTGGGCCAAGAATTTGGAGAAGTAAGCATGAGAGGATTAAATTCCAGGCCTGGGCTAATAGGTGTTAAGGCAGAATTTTGAGAAGTAATTTAGGAGATAAAAGAGAATACAGGATTAGGCTGCAAACAATGTGGCTCAACAAGTGAATTTGACATTATAATGATAAGGATTAAGGAAGAGGCTGACTTATCTTACACTTCTGTAAGCAGAAAAGTATTAGTCATTTGGTGAAAGTGCTGTTAGAAACTTAAAAGTATGATACAGAGATATCTGAGGAATGGATTGGTCTAGACAATTTGTAAAAACTCATTTATCCCCCTGATTCTACGCACCATCAGACTAGGCCCCCAAAGACTTCCACTGGGAACCTTGGAGTAGATACCTATTTGTACTATACTCACTTAACTATTCTAAAACTTAGCTTTCTCATTTTAGTGATATTAAAAAGCCTCCTCTATATATCAGCAAAGTCGTAAACTATAAAATAATACTTAGAAGTAAATTATTATGAAACGGTGAAGTGAGTGGAAAGAAACAGAGCTAGATTTGGATTCTGGCTCTTCCAAATTCTACCCTGTGTGACATTCTACTGTTTCTTTACTTCTCTGAGCCTTAGCATCCACATCTATAAAGTGGGAATTGTAATAGTGGCCTGAGGATGGCTGTGAGAAATAGAAAGAACGCTTGTAAAGCACCTAGCTCAGTGCATGACACGTGCTGTGAGATCACCAAATAGCATTATTTTTACTCTCAGGCACTCGGGATCACAGAAATGCATAGCCTCTGAGAATGTTGCTCCCCAATTAGGCAGTTCACATATTAGCAATGTAATGTGGATTCTCTTCAAGAGGATGGAACAAAGGAAGTAAAAATCAGTGATTTTTAGTATCACAAAAAACACTGCATAACGGTGCCTTCTAAGATGGGGTAAAAAGGGTTAAATATATGGTGATAGAAAGAAATTAACTATGGGCGGTAAACACACAACGCAATATATATATATATATATATAAAGACCTTTGCTCCTGACATTAAAAAGGTAATTGATCCTCTATCATAGCCCTGGAGGTTGATGCTAACTTTCCCTGGACTTCTCAAATATTTTCATTTTCTCTAAAGAGATATCATCCTTAACTCTAACCTTTAATTTGTGCCTGTACTTTTATAATGATTTGCTTTTCTGTATGGCTCACAGGTGTGGTGTCATATTAAATTGTTGGGTCATAAGTAATTTGTTATTAATGATGGCCTGTGTACCATTATCTATATATATTTGCTTTTTCAAAAATAGAAATTAAGATCGATTTACCATTTTCTCTCTATAAACATCACTCTCAATTATATTTTGCTATGTTTGCTTATTGAAGAGAAAAATGGCAGAGTAAGAGCTGCGCCACATGAAGTCATTTTGAAAGTTTTAAATTATTAAGGTGCTTTATTTCCTCAAAGAATTTTTAGGTTTCAGAAAAATTGCGCCCTCTCATGACAGTGAGTTATAAAAGGTTCATGGAGTGTTTTATTGAAATAAAAAGTTGAAAATCAATGACTTTAACAATAGTGATTGTAACTGGTATGTTTCCAAAGACTGAGATGACCGTCCCTTGGTATTGGGTGGGTGTCCAGCTACAGGAGTATTTTTGTAGAACTCTGAAAGATGTTGCAACAAATATTATCTGAGATGTACTGGGTCAGTATTATGGTCACGCTAGGCCTTTGAGAAATGGATTTGAATTATTTCAGGAATGTTCAATACATCTTATCATTGTGTTTATACTCTTGTATTTTTGTAAACTTAGTTTAAAAAAGTTTTTTTTTAAACTGAACTCAGGATATAATATGAATCTGCAAAAAAAAAAAAGCATGTTAGTAGTTATCTAGTATTTTGGTGAAATATAAATTTTTAAACAAAAGGAAATCACAGAAGAGAGATTTGACTACATAAAAAAAACCTCATAAAATAGTAGTAAGCCGGGGAAACATCTGCTCAAATATATTTATCAATATTTTAAAGCTGCTTCTACAACTCAATATGAAACCTCATAAACTTTCAAAAGAAAATAGACAAAGGTTATTAGCATCCAATCACAAAAGAGGAAATACAAATGACAACTAGACATACAAATATAAATGTTTAACCTCACTAAGAATAAAAGTAATGCAAATTAAATGATATATCCCCTTTGCCTGTTTAAAAATAATAAAAAATTTTTTAGAATTAATAAACCACAACTTAGTCGCAGTATAGTGAAATAGACCCTGATATTGCTGGTCTATGGAGTATAAAACCCCTTTACAACGTTTCAAAAAAGCAATTTGGCAATATAGTTCAGAAGTTTTAGAAGTAATCCTGTTCTTCGGTTCAGTAATTCTAACACTAGTATGCAATCCTAAGAAGAAAATAAAAAATGTAGACAAAGTTTTCCACAGAGAAAGTCACTGCCGTGTTATAAGAGCAAAACAGAAAAGATCAAAAGGAAACAATCAAAATGTCTAACAAAGAGACAAAGATCTAGAACATAAGATGTATTCATATGGTAGTTTATTATTTAGCTATTAAAGTTAACATTCCTAAAAAATTTTAATAGTATAGGAAGATGCTTTATTTATAATGTTGAATGAAATGAAGTATAAAATTGTATATGGGGCTATGGGAACACTGGGAGGTGAAAGCATCTAATTTTCTTACTGTTTTGAGTAAACCACATTATTGGTCAATGGCTAAGCTCTGCGTTGGCATCTTTTGGGTCAAGAACACACCCTGTCCATTCAGGTCTGGTTGGGGGGTGAACCACATGATCCTTTGAGGTTTGCCCCTTCAGCAGAGCTGTAGGCAGAGAATGATGCTCTGAGGTGAGCTGGGCATTCCATCGGTGTGATTAGGTTTGGTCTGTGGGGTAACTATCTACATCTCTATATTCTGAGCTAGTACTAGTCAAAGATGGTATGGAGAAAGAAAGCAAGACCATTCCCTTTGGAGAAAAGTTTGACAACAATGAAAGAGAGGAGTTTGAATGATAGTAAAATATGGGGAACATCACAAAGGCCCTCCAAAAGAAGGTTCAAATCTTAATATCACCCCACGGTTTCTTTCTGTTTATCATGGTATTAAAACATATCACAGAACAGAAACCCTATCTCTACAATAACCATTTTCTATTCTCAGGGGCTCCACGATTATATATATCTGTAACACCTAAACTAAAGGTTTCAAAATCTGATGAAGTCTTAAGTTTTAAAATTCATACATATGTGAGAATTTCTGAATAGGTTTAGCCAAATCATATTTTCTAAAATAGAATGCAAAATGTTAATTCAACTATATACTCCTGTATGCCAATTTTACTTTACTAACACAGACTCTATAGGAGAGAAAACCCCTTATGAATTCAACTGAAAGCTCAGCTTGAATATAATAGTAGTTCCCCAAAAGGAAAAATAATGTTCGAATATAATTCTTTATGTATCAACAGGAAGGATGAGGTGGCTTTATACTGAAGGTACATTATCCTCAATTTCATGCAGCTCTTACCATTTACTTTCCTAGGTCATTTATTGCAAGCAGGTTATAAAGACCGTCTGGTGGCCAGAAAGGAAGAATAAGCCACCTATAAGAAAAAGAGATTGCTGTAGCACTGTCTTGCTCTCCTTAGAGAGAACTCTTGGCTAAGAAGCACTTCCACTAGGATTTCAAAGTGAGACATAGACTAAAGACATAAATTCCCTGGAGTTGATGGTTCACACACTTTTAAATTCTACATATATTGATCCTTTCTTCCAAATCTATATTTTAAGAAGTTTCTGGTTTCTAGCAGGGTCTCATTCCTTCTTTCTCCATCAAGCCTTCTGAAGTACACCTGATTGCAGATTTTTCTTTTTTCTAAACTCTCATACAGTATATTCTTCATGATTGTTACTTGGTTTTGTACTCTGATGTATTTTAAATAATAATAACTTCTAATATATATATTGAGAACTTACTACAAGGCAGGGACTATGTACCATATGCATTATATGTCATATATCATGTAGTAATCTGCTCACTGATCCTAAAACATATATAATACTTTTAATCTGCAAGGATTAGTAATACCTTGCTTCTCTTCATATAGCTGCATTGTTAGCAGTAAGGCTAGGCTTTGAACTCAGGTTGTCCAGCTTCAAAGCCTGGGTGTGCAACCATTATGTTTTATTTTTTAAAACTCTTTTGCTGGCGTATACTTTCCCTCCAGGGTATAATAATATTTCTTAGTCATATTGGCAATTACAGCTCCTATTTTAATAAAACAAAGAGAGCCGGCTGTGAGTTCAACAATTTAGATTCTAGTTCTGGCCCCATTTCTTATAACCTGTATGATCTTGGACAATTTGTTTACGTCTGTGCCTCAGTTTCTCCCCCTGTGAGCAGGAATAGTGTCTACATATTAGGGTCTTATGAATATTGGAGGAAATTTTGCTTAAATAGCACATATCACAGTGCCTGACAGGTGCTCAGTAAATGTCATGACTACTTCAGGTATTTAAATATGAAAGCTGGCAATCAGTTGCCTGTCTCATACATACATGTTTGTTCACTTTTGTGGATGTGAATTCATTCTTAAGAGATAATTTCCTCTTATGATGACAAGATCACAATTCTGGTCATGCCCAGGGTTGCCAGATTTAGCAAAAAAAAGTACAGAATGCTCAGTTTAATTTGAATATTGGGTAAACAATGAATAATTTTGAATATAACTGTGCTAATATTACATAAAACACATTTATACTAAAAGCTTTTCATTGTCATTGTTCAAATTCACATTTAACTGTGTGTCATTATTTTATCTGGCAACCAGCTGACCCCCAAGCCTAGGGAGCTTCCCTACATGGCCAGGCTCAGTGCTTGGGCTTCTAGCATACACATTCACACTGTGTTGCAGTTTACTTCTTTACTCTGACTCTTTTTTTTGGTTTGCTGCATTCTTTTAAGTCAGCAAATGTGCTTAATTTATTTTTGTATTCCTACTTCTCAACACTAGATATCACTATATCTATGCCCAAATTCATACCTATACCCAAATCTATACATAAACATGTAAATATATAATTTTTAAAATAAAATTTGATTGGATGATATTCATATATTATTATGCTATTGCTTTTATTTTTAAATTTTACATTATTTAGTAGACATTCTTCCACATCAGTACACATAGTACCATCTACCTTTTCTCTAACAGTTGTAAAGACCCTCTTCATACATCAGTGGTGAGGTATAAACTGCTGAAGCTATGACCCAGAAATTCCACTTTTAGAAATTTGTTCTACAAAATTGAGTACAATAGGTATGCATATAATGTCACTGTCACATTGTTTGTAAAAGCAAAACACTGAAGAAAACTGTATGTTCAGTATTTAGCAATCATATAGGCATCAAAAACATCGCTGTGGAAGCAGATTTGATGACATGGAAAGATATTCACAACATGTTATTAAGTGCAGAACATAGGTTAAAATAGTATATATACAGCTTAATCCAATTTGGTAAGTAATAAAATATATAAAGTATGATCTCAATTTTATGTAAGAGATAATGCGAAAAAAAGTTTGGAAGCATATGCCAAGGAATTCGCTGAAAATCATTTCTGAGAAATACATTTACATAAAATTTTTATTTTCTCTCAATATTGCATGTTTTCTAAATGACTTTTAAATGACATTAAAAACTATTCATCATATAAGCTGAGGGATAAAAATCCATAAATCTGCATATGTAGTATAATGTCAATTTTATAAGAAGCATAACTGCAGGTCTGTGAGTATGTTTGGAAGAGTCACTGAAATGTTAACAGTGTTCTCTGGATACTGCAATTATCAGTAATTTTGATTTCTTTAATATTTTCCTGTATTTTTAAATTAGTTTTTAAAAATATTTTTTTCTACTCCAGAGGACTGTTAGGGATGTGTGGGTCTTATTCAATTCAGCTGCGAAGATCTACAGATTCTCAAACAACTCAGAGATAGGAAATACATATTTTCCCACCTTAGGGGTATTTTTTTAAAAATAATGAACAACTTTTATTTCTATGTAAGGCATAGGTACTAACAAGGTGTTATAAGAGTGGTAACGCAGCTTTGTGAATAATTGCTTATGAGTAACAGGATGGCTTAACTGACATCACCATATTGGCTATTTAAATTTGTCAGAATCTTACATCTTCATTTATGCAAATATATTCATTTACTAAGAAGATTTTATTTAAGGTTTAGTCTACTTCAGAGAAATTATGTGCTAGCTAAAATCCTTTTATAGAAATGACAATTGAGACAAATTTATAGCAATTGTAGTCTTTTTTTTTTTTTACTAATGTATCTACTCATTCATTTAACATATATTTATGCACTTAGAAAACATACAGAGAGGCTATGAACATGGGAGAAAAACATAAGCTTTCAGGCTGTAAGATCTGGGTTTAAATACTGTTCTGCTATTACTTAGCTGTGTGACTCCAGGAAATTACTTAAATTGTCTGAATCTTGGCTGCCTTAGTTAGAAAATTGTTTACCTTAAGACCTATTTTATAGAATTGCTATGATATTAAATGAGATGCAATATGCAAGCTTTAGCAAATCACTGCCATATGGTAGCACTCAGTAAATAACTTTTTATGTGTTGTTTCTATGTACTATTCTAGGTGATGCGGAAGATAAAAATCTGATCCAGATGTAGAATCTTCCTTCAACTACTTTGTCTTAGAGAGAGAGTTAGTTTAGTAAAATAAGGCTAAAACTGGTTAAATGTAATGGGAGAGGGAAGGTAGAGTGTCTTGAGAATTCAAATGAAGTAGAAATGATATCCATCAGAGAGAATTAGGGAGATTCTTATAAGGAGGTGTCACTGGAGCTGGACCATAAAATATGGGTAGAATTTTAACATGTAAAATGAAGATAAAGATGGCTGCGGGAAGCATATATTTGGCCAAGACTGTTGCAAGAACAGGCAACCAGTTAATTATCTGATTGAGTTGGTTGGAGTATGGGGGCATGAAGGGAAGAAGAAGAAGATAGGTCTGAACATATGGCAATACACAACATATGAACCCATTTATAGCAGAGCTTCTATTTTAATAGACAAAATAAACTCCCTCAAATTTGGGGGATATTAAGTACATTATGTGTATTTGAAAAATTTTATGAATATTTAACCTCCTAAGTGGTAACACATTTTAGAAATACACAGGCCAAGTTTAAGTCACAACTCTACTACATATTAGCTGTGAAAATTTAGACAAGTTATTTAATCTTTAGGCTTTCAGTCCTATACAATTTTAATAGACATGAAGGACTATTGTGAAAATTAATAAAACAAAAGTATCCAAATGACTTATCAGAATGCTAGTCATTGGCAGGACTCAGCCAATATTAATCATACTCCCTGCAGTCTCCAGACTATTCTCACCATTTCCCAAACTCCACTTCCTCCCTACAAAACACATTTCGAGACAATCATACTTTTGCCCCTTCTGTCCATGCTCTGGGGAGCTTTAAATAAGAGAGCTCTCCTTGTATACTGTTGGCCAACGTATTTCCAGCAGGTTGAGTACTACTTGTAGGAAAAATTATAGACTCTGTATCATCTCAGATTCTCAATCTGTTAAGTGGGTATAGCAACATTTCTCTGCTCATTTTGTATGGTGTCCAGGGAACTAAATGAGAAATAGGAAAATATTGTCCAGTACTAGACAGCTATAAGGGTTTACTAATACTATTATAAATTCAGAGCAAGGCCTCACTAACTGACTTTGAAATCTCGGGCTATCCCATTTATTTCAGCTGTTTCATTCTGCCTTCTTCGCCTGTCTTAAGATGGTAAATGAGACTTTAGAAAAAGGTTAGGAGTGGAAAAAAAATAAAACAAAGTACCAGGCTCCAACGGATCAGTTGACAGCATTTCCATTAGTCTCCATGAGAAAGGACTCACATTGTTTTACTTCAAGGTCGATATTTAAACACATCTAGGTGAGGGTTGACGTTTAAGTGTTTACACAGAAGCACATAAAATCACTAGGACTGCTAAATTTTTTCAATGAGGACTTAAAATGTTCATTAAGGTATCAAGAACTGAACCCTTGCCTCAAACTGTACCATCTAGGAAGCCTCACTTCTTCCTGAGAAAAGGTGACTGCCTACCTTGAATAGGTTGTAAATGTTGCTGGTAGGATATAAAACTAGTTTTACCCATACGAACAAAAGAAAAACCAAAGACTAACTTGAATTACAGAGAAGATTCCAGAAATCTTAAAGCTAAGAATGCTACCCATGTGTTATAGCAAAAAGAGTCCAACTTTGGGGTTAATTTCAATCCTGATGTTATGTATCTGCTGCATGACCTTTAATAGCCAGACTAATCGTGTTTCGATCCAGCTTTGCAAATTACTAGATCCCCACTGCCTGCATATTCAACATTTCCAAAAACAGAATCTTGACGTTTGTCCCCAATTGCCTGCCCGTAGCCTTGTCCTTCTTAGTAATAACATCTCTACTCTGTAGTTGCTCAGGCTACAAACTCTGGTGTCAGCTCCCCTGTAGTTTAAAGATACTGCTCTACTGTCTTCTATATGTATTCGATCTGACAAGAAACCTACTTTTATTATGTTTCTCCCTTTATAATGTCTTTGGGCTTGGTTGAGATTCTCGGACCAATATGATTATAATTTTCAATAAATGTTAAAAAAATTCTGACTATTCGGTACTTCAAGTCTGCTTATTCTGGTGCCATAGGAACTAGAAATTTAAAAAAGAATCCGCTCTCTGTGTTTCATCTGAATAGGTTGTATTGCTATGCCTTAAAACTCATAATTCTTTCTTCTGCAGTGTCTCTTATGATATTAATTTTCACTTCAGATACTATATTTTCATTACTCAATGTTTAATGTGGCTTTATTTCATATCTCCCATTTTTCTCCTGTTCATTTATATTTCTTTTCCTAGTTTTCAAGAGATTGACATATTTTAATATGTCTGCTAGTTACATCATCTCTATCATTTCTGGGACTATTTCTGTTGGTCATTTTTTCTTTTAATTATAGATATTTTCCTATGGTAGGGAAGGTTGAGGACAAACATCAAGAGTTTGTTTTTGGAAATGTTAAATGTGCGATATCTGTAAGGCAACCTAACTGAGGTGTTGATTATGCAGTGGACATCTAGGCATTTATCTTAGAGAAACATATAATGAAGAGATAGGGTCAGAAAGATTGCACAAGCATTATTTGTAATAAGAAAATCTTAGAGACAACCTACATATCCAATGATAGGAATGTAGTTAAGTAAATTATGGTTCTTCTATATTATACAGCTACTAAAAATATGTTTTTGAAGATAAAACATGAGAAAATGCTCGTTATAATGTTAAGTTAAAAAGAAAAAAACCCACTATGTATAGTATGGTCCAAATTTTATAAACAAATATACATAGAAAAACCCCTCAATAATAGAACAAATAGTAATAATGATTATCTTTCTGTGTAAAATAGTAATTTTTATTAACTTGTCTTTATATTTTTGTTATTGTATAACTTTTCTAAAAATAGATATTACTTTACAATTAGCGAAAATAATAAAATAAGATAGAACTTACTGAAAAGAAATAAATAAAGAGAGGTATAAGACATAAAAAGGGCAATAGGTATAGAGATAAATATTAAAAAGGTAGGTTGTCTGAGGAAAGTGTTTTAAAGCAGTATATTTAAAATATTTTTTACTCAGATAGACCTTGCATCATTATCTAGTTTAATTAAATTATCTAGAAGTAAAGAATGAAAAATGCAACAAAATTTATGAAATTTATGTCTATAATATATGAGAATATAAGTTTTCAGAATGTAATAACGGTATCCCACAATTTTCTTATATTTTTAAGAGAATTATTATTAATATGGTAATCTCACCCACAGCAGCTAAATGATATAGGAGATAGCAGGAAGTCACTCAGGAATTATGATGCCGTTACAAATAATTTTGAAATTATACATCCACATGTGGACAATTAGGAATCAACTATCTTCTGTCTACTATTAGTTTATTGATATGTGGGTGTGAAAACAAACTCCCAGAAAAGTAGGCCACGTGTACTTGTCTTGAGTCATAATATACACCTTGTTTCAATATCATACGGATAAGGATCAGAAATAATATGCACATTGTGTTGTGATAATTATTAACTTGCGGTGTAAGGGAATAGGGTCAATTAATGGTTGATTGCTTCTACAGTAATCCCTACAAAATTTTCCATTGCCTATCATTTATCCTTTTTTGCCTCAACCAGCCCTGAAGACCAAGAATGAACTCATTCTATTAAAACATAATACAGCATTGATTAAACAATAGTTATAGATGTACAATAACCATCTTCCATAAAATTATAAGGCCTAGTTTTATGTGTTTATGTCTGGCTAATTTATGAGGTACATAGGAAATAATAAATATCTATAAAAGATAATTTTAAAATCCTCATTACTGCTTCATTTTTTTCAACATTAAATTTATTTCCTTGACAGCAAACAGCAGCTTAATATGTTTCCCAATATATATTCGGATATCTTCCTTTAATTAATATTTATCAACTTCTCCATTAGCATATCCACTTTATTTCTAACAGGATAGCTCTGCCATGCCTCACAGTTTATGTAAGTAAACCCAAATGGTTGTGCAGAGCAACCATCAATGAAGAGAAAATTCCCCTTGAAGCTTCTAGTTAGTGGTATATCCTTCATCTGTCTCACTAGTTTTGCCCTGCTTCCCCTTTCCCATTATTACACTTCACTTCAAAAGAGGCAGCTACACTGAAGAAATCAGGCATTTTGCACAGAGCAAAACAGATAACTCAGAGACATTGCTGATAAATCTTTGATTTGTTTGTTTTGTAATGCACTTTATAAAGGTTACAAGGAGTCTGATGTCATGTTTTGCAGAGTCTTTTTTTAAGGGAAAGACTACATGGTGTTAGTTGTTTAGAGCTCCTTATGAATAAAATAGGACAAAATTAAGAAATTATCCGGAGGATAATTGTATTTAGCCACAGAGGCCAGACTGATAGACTATTTTGTTGTTGTTGCTGTTTTTGTTGTTTGTTTATTTTTATCATATTTGGCTCCACTGAATCCTACATTATATTGTCAGTGCAGGTGGTACTAGATATTTGTCGCAGTCAAAAAAGTAAAGGTTCTTGATAAAGCATTAAATGTATGACTTTCTGTAATGAAATGGTCTAATGTGCCCTGCAAGATAAATAAGTTGAAAAATGTATATGTATGAAGATCGCTTTTGAGCAGCTAACATTGCTGGTTACATTTCCATTCCATTCAGGATGTTGACCAAAAAATGACTTTATTCGTGGAGTAGCTCATCTTAAATCTTTGTTTTAAATAACATTAATAATAACTAACATTTATTGAGCACTTACTTTTTTCTAAGCACTTCACATGTATTAACTCAGTTTACTGTCACAATAAATCTATGAGATGGAAAGGATTATTCCATTATTCCATTGCATTCCAAGGCAAAGGGTAGTTACATAATTTACCCCAGGTCACTCTGCTAGGAAGTGATCACAGTGGGACCCTGAGCAGGATGGCTCCGGGGCCCACACACCTATTCACTCCGCTACAGTGATCCTCCCTCTAAAGCAAGGGCCAGTTGTCTGTGTAGGGCACACCCAGTTCTTTTCTACCATTCTCGGTTAAAGGCATTAAAGAAAATATGTCTTTCTTCTGTCAGAAGAAACTTCCAATTCATCAAGAAATGGTTTCAAGTCATAAATATAAGTTAAAAAGAAGAGTCTAGAACATGCTCAGACTTTAATGTGATAGGCAGTGTCATCCAATCCTTTGAAAGCCTGTCCCTGATGGAGACCTAAACCTTGAACTATTATTAAGAATTGTTTTTATAACACGGAATTAATAACTCACAGGTTCGTGTAATTTAGCTCGTGCTTCTCAAACTTGGGTACTCATATGCACGCTGGGATCTGTGGTATTTGACAGGGACTGAGTATCCCCAGTAAAATTCTATCTGGTGGGTCAACTTCACTTTAAGATTTTGGTTAAAAATAAATTAATTCCTAATCAAAATATTTTCACATTAAAGCAAACAAGGATATTTCCCAAACTTTTTTGAGAAAATACAAGATTTTGTGTGTTTCATGCTTACACAGAAAGCTTCACGTTTTACCTCAGGCCTTAATGAGAACAAGCTAATTTTTCAAGGCCTAAGGGTATGTGGTAGAAACATTTGAGAAACAGTGGGTGGTTTAGCCTCCAACCAGTTCTGAGTTTCAAAGTTAAACACCAAAGGAAAAAAATCAGCAACTGTGGCAAATACTTATTCTGTTCCTGATAGATTATTTTGTAGGTGATAAAAAGTGTACAAATGGTCAGTAGTAACTTAGCCTGACTAAAGCAGGCCTGATCCTCCTAAAGAATATTAGCTGTTGAATCTAACTCAAAAGCGTAGCTCAGAGTTCTCCATTCCTCTTCTCTTCCACTGCTGCCCCTTCTTTAGTCTCTGGTGCCATAATCTTTCCCCTCTTTCTCCAAATGTTGCTCTACTCCAAACAGGAATTAGAGAGGTTTTTTTAAAAACATAAATCAGATCATTTCACTCTCCCGGTTAGTACTCTTTAATGGATTCTCAATGCACTTTAAATTAAACCTACACTTTTTCATCATTACCTACAAAATCCTATGTCCTCTGGCTCCCGACTCGTTCTTCAAACTAATTTTCTACCATGCTTCCATTAGGCTCATTTCTTTCCTGCCAAGCTGGACTTTCTTATGTTCCTGGGACATGCTAAATTTATTCCTGCCTCAGTTATTTTAGCCTTGCTATTTCCTCTTCCTGGAATGTTCTTTCTCTGATCTTTATATTACTACTTTTTTTTTTTCTTTTAATTCATATTCCGGTTCATACACTGCCTCCCCAGAGAGGCATTCTCTGATTATCCTACTCAATATTGTTCTCTTTCCCAATCACTGCTTATCATGTTATCCTTTTATTTCCTTTATAGCACTTATCACTATCTGAACTTACCTCACTTATCTATACAGCTCTTTTTAAATTCTAGAATGTACACTCCACGAGGACAGGGACCTTATCTGGTTTGTTCACCACTATAACTCTCTTGCTAATAACTGCGCTTGACACATAGTAGAAACTGAATATTCACTGAATGAGTAAATGAGTAAATTAATGAAAGAAAGAGACAAAAAACTGGCATACATTTTAGATATTATATCCAGTAAGCCAATGTTCTGTAATTAAGGGAGGATAGAGTTGAGGCAGACTCTGGTCTAATGGGTTCATATTTATTTAGTAAATAAGGGAATCAAACTGGTGAGTATCAAAGTCACAATTCGGATGGTCCTTGAAAGTTTCTGGAGACAAGAGATCTTTCTTGAGAGTTTATTTAGGTTTTGCTTTTTGATCAAATTATGTGAGGGGACATTATATAGAGTCAGTCAGAAAGACACCTGGGTGTCCTAAATTCAGGGTCAGGTGAACTTGGTTTCTATCACCGGAAAATATATCACTCGCAGCTATAGTTAAGTCCCTGGCCTTTTTAAATGACATTTATTACATTCATAACTAAGAAACTGTCCTCATATCTTAAAAGAGCAGTTTTACTTTGCATCCCCAATTTATTTTTGGTGTCATTTTAGTGCCGATGATTTGTTTGTATATCCTGAGAATATTTAGCCAGATGGTGAGAGTATGTGGTTTGTATCTCTTGTGAGTGACCAGGGAAGATTTAGTCCAGCAGAGATAGAATCCATAGTCATAGGTAAAATACAAAGTAAGTACTGCTCATAGATGATCATTGATTGTAGTTTTTTGTAATTGTTACCTTTTTACTCCATCCCTCCACTCCCAAGCCCACTCTCACCCCCTCAAAAAAGAAAGTGAACATTAGTTTAGAGTAATAGAAAGAGCATTGGATTGGATGTCTGAGGACATAGGTTCTAAATCTGATTCTACCTCTCACATATTGGGACTTAGAGTTAGCAAATCATGCTGGGCCTTGTGTTCCTTACCCTCCAAATGGAGGAAGATTAGACTCTATATTCATATATGGTCCTTCCAACTGTGATAGTCTATAATTCCTTGTACCAAAAAAAAAAAAAAAAAAATCTCAGCATCATTATTACCTTTTTTTTCTCCAAAAATCAGAGACCAGAGTATTTACATCAATAATAATTTTAATTTATAGAGACTCAATAGGCTTGCTACTAAGAGAATTTTACCCAAGGCCTTTTGTTTATGCTCCCTTTCTTTAAATCAATGGAAAAACAAAATTCCCTAGTTTACTCAGATATATATTCCCTTAAATAGTAAGAAAGAGATTTTTAAAAATTCCAGTCATCATTTTAATAAAATTTATTTTAAAAATTCTATTTCCTAAAAAAATGTGAATATTAATCAAGAAAACAGAGATATTTCTTACAAGAGAGTATGGTATTATGAGCATATGGAATAAAAGACTGCCAATTTTATATAATTTTATAGGTTGTTAAAGCTTCCTATTTTTACAGAAATGTTTCCTCATCAGCCTAACTCCCATCATTAGAGATTCAGTCCCTTAATTTATTGTTTTAGGAAAATAGAAAGTAGATCTCAAATATGCACTACTGATATGTTAGTATTTAATATTAAATAATAATTTTATATAGCTATTTAAAGATGACTACTTTTATACACATCATCACATGAAAAACTCATAATTCCATTAGGAAATTAAAAGATTCTTTATCCCAAATTTGTAATTGAGAAAATTAAGACTCTGAGAGATTAAATGACTTTTTCAGGGTCATCTAGATAGTAAGTAGTAGGACTAGGATTAGAACCCAGTTTCCTGACATAAGCTCAGTCCTCTTTATCCAATATTTCTCTGTGAAAAGAGAATGTATGAGTCAGGATGGGGGTGCAGGGATGAAGCCTTTGAAGGTAGACAGACTGGAATTCAAATTTTGATTCTCCTATTTGTTTGCTGTATGATATGAAGAAATTACTTAAACTCATTTTGTTGTATGTGAAAATCAAGAATAAGAATATCATATAAATAATATAGGGGTGATAATATACATGAAAGCACTTAGTGTTCATAGTGCATAGTAGTATTCTCTGTGTTTCTACTACCCTATATTTTTAATCTTACAACTAGGTTGCATATGAGAGAAAAGATAGGAATATAAAGATAATTTAAAGGGAAGTACCATTTTTCTTTATGAGCCTTACATTTCAAACTGTAATAGTTGTTTCCATTTTATTCTAGTTCACATTCTTCCTTGAGTATGCATGGGCTATCCCCTACCACGAATGCCCTTCCTGATCTCTCGACTCTCTGATAAATGCCTACACATTTTTTCAAGCTCAATCTCCAGAGTTATTACCTCTTTAAAACTTTCTCTGATGCCATGGGTTGTTCCTATGACATTCATGTTAAACTCAGATTCACTTATGAATATTTACTAAGTGCCTCCTGTGGTGCTAAGGAAACTCTGCTAGGGCTACATGAGAGAACTTCATAGAATTGATCTAATTTTGTTTGTTTCTGTTAGTAGCTCCCACGCATTGGGCTTTTATAGACCTTTTACTTTTAAAAAGTGAGGACTGATGTAAAGTGGCCAAATTTTTAATTTTTCTAACAATATAATAAAGTGAGTGCCTGCCATTCGCCACCACAAAAGAAATGCTATTTGACACCAAAGTCTAAAATCTTAGGATGAAAAAAATTAATAGATTAGGTCTTACAGAAAACTTCATGGAGGGGGTCTGCATGATCAGACAATGGGCATTGGGGATTCACTCATTTCAATATATTTTTGTCCCAATTTGATAGTTCTTAGAGATGTTTTTCCTCATTTAATTTTGCATTCTTAGAGCAGTGTTCACTGTCAAGTAGAAAGTATTCAATAAATATTTATGAGTGAGGCAGTGAATTTGCTTCTGAGCAAATACCTCTGAGATCCATGGTAATATCTACAGCGCAAAGCACCTGTGAGAGGACCCAGCAGCAGAGAGAAAATGGGAAAGGTAGGTATGTGTGTGTGTGTAAATTGATACAATTTATTTCACGAGTTTTACAGGCACCAGTCATTTAGAAGACATTATGCAAAGTTGTAAGTGAGATAGTTTTGCCAGAGAATAATGGAGGGGCAAAAGTAAGATACTGAGGCATATTATAAGAAGAAATGGACTCTCTTTCTGGGACACCATCTAAAATATTCCATGTGACATCTTAGGTGGATTAAAAATTGCAAGTATAGCTACAGTAAAAATATAATATTCATTTAACATTCTTTGTGTGTTAGGTACCACTATAAGTTTTTTGTATGCGTTATCTCATTTAATCATTAAAACAACCTGTTGAGGTAGGTGTGATTACTATTCCCATTATACAGATAAAGAAACTGAAGCTTGCAGTGGTTAAATGATTTGCCCAGCTTCACACAGTTAGCCAGTGGTAGAAGTAGGTCTTAACCTTGATATAGTTATCTTTAGAACTTACCAAAACTCTTAGGTCCTATTCATTTAAAAATGAGGGGAAAATTTAAATGTTTCCTCCAAGCCAGGATTTTAAACCTGGCTGGGTAGTTTAAAAGCTGTGTGACCATAAGCAAGTTGCTTAACCTCACTGAGCTTCTAAGTGCCTCCTACATCTCTAAGTGCCTTCTACATCTCTAAAATGGAGATGAAAGCCTTTCTTTCTGTATTTTGGGAGGATTAAATGGAGAGTGTATGTAAAATAGTTAGCAAAGGGTGTGGATTATGAAGGGGATTTAATACATGTTAATTCACTATGGGGCCTACTAAGAAAGTATTCTCAAATTAAAATCATATTAAATATTAGAGATAGGATGAGAGCAAATAGGTCATTCCTCCGGTGAATAAAGGTACCTATATTTGCACAATTTTTTAGAGAGCCATGAGGATTATCTTTGCTGCCTCACCCTCATTTCAATTAAGAACATAGAGATTAGACTTTTCAGCAGGGTGATGTTTATATTTGATTTATACCACAGATGCACATTTGCAGCATCTCAACATTCCATTCCTTGGCTAAAGATGTAACAAGCTACTTCAGCAAACCTGAAATTGCAAGATAAATGGAAAATGCTTAATCATTTAAAAAGAAATAGCAAAGGAAAGAAAAGACCAAAGCATACATGGATACCAGTGAGGAAATTAAACCAGCAGGAAGTCTCTTCTATTTTTTTAGAGGCTGACAAATGGCTTCATTAGACAGGATATAAAATCAAAAGGGTTCATCTCTAGTATTTACACACAAACGCATTTAGAAAAAAGTGTGTATACCTACACATAATCTCATTTTGGGTAAAAGTATTGTTCACTGAGAAAAGCGAGTTTAGAGCAGTATGTGAAATATGAACTTATTTTGTAAAAACAATGTCGAGCCCCATCTATATCTGAGTATGCATTCGTACAGGTTTGTATGAATGTGGAAAAGGTATGAAAAGTTCATGCCAGGATGTCACATTGGGAACCTCAAGACTGGTTGCACTGTAGGAAGTTTGGGGACGTTTTGTTTCTTGAATATCTTTGCATTATTTTACTGACTGAAATGAGCATATAGTACTTTGAAAAAAAAATTAAAGATAAAAAAGGAAAAAATGTACATTTCTTATTATTCATCTCTCCATTCATTCATTAATTTATTAATTATCCAATATTTATTGAATCCTTAATAGTGATGATTAAGTAAACTAAATTAGTCTTCTCTGTGAACAGTCAGATCTGATTTTTTTCAGAGGTGTGCTGACTAAAAATGGTTTTACTTTGTGGGATTAGCAATATGATTCATGCTCTGTCCTAAAATTCTGACCTGTTCGTCTTTGGGATTAACAAGATATGTTAAATTCAAACCATTTGTAGTTAATTTCGCTCCTTTGACTCCCCAATTCCATTAAATTGTGGGTCGCCATTGATGGCAAGAGCCAAGATTTAGAGTCAAAAAACAAGGGTTTCAGTCCTCTTTTATTCACCAGATACATAATATTGGTGGGCTAATTCCTTCCATTTGAATCCCAGCACCATCTTCTCTCCTCAGCTAATAATGCCTATCTTACAGTATGGCTATAAAGCTCAAATAGGATCAGATGTTGAAAGTCTTAAAAAATTGCAAAGTGACAGGTAAGTGTATATTACTATTTCTCTCCAAAGAATTTGTGATTTTGCTTCCTAACAGAGAACAATGACACACATTTACAAGTATTTGCAGATTTCCACTGGATGCAAGACTATCATAGAAAGTTTGAATGGCCCTCAGGAGTTTCATTTAGCCTCAAGGCAACAACTGACACATTAGGCAAATGCAATTTCTTCCTGGTAAGGATCATAAACCCAATTAACCAACAAGCATATCTGACCTGGTGTAATCATCTTCAACAAGCATGTGCTTTGGAATTGGTGAGTACCTTCCTGGAGAGATGGGCGGCAGGGAGGTTTTATATTCTAAAGTGCCATTGTTGCCAGAAAGTAGATGGTTTTCCATCGGTGGAGAATAAGCTAAGGGATGAAAAAAAGAAAAGAAAAGAAAAGAAACCTGTTATGTGGGTGATTCAATGTGTCATGCTATAGTTCTGTTAAAAATAGAAAGGCTTTGCCACATGCCAAAGATTTTCTTGTCCTCCAAGGGCTGGGGGAGATATTGTTTGTTTGCATTTAATGTGCACTAGCGCATAGTGACCTTTAGGATTGGAAAGATGTAATAACAGTTATATCTGTGATCTCAGTTAGTATAATTAGGTGAAGAGAACAATTGGAGAAGAGACTCAGCATACACTTTTTCAGAATGATGATTAATTTTCTATTGAAATAAAAATGTCTTTCTAATTGCAGAGCTCACATTCCTTTCACATAATTAATATCCAACCATTAAAAGCAGAAGTTTCCTAGAAACATGTTCTTTTATAAGAACTTTAATTCCAAAATATGCTGTACTCCCATCCCAGAAAGACTAAGAACTCTGACCATTCTTTCCTATTTCTCTACCCTAACTCATCTCCCTTTTGGGTGATTGAAAACACCTCCTAACTGGGTCTCCTGTACCCGTCTCTCTCCATTTCACACATTGAGAAATCCAGCCCTGACCATGCTGTTCTCTTGCTTAAATGTTATCCATTGCCACTATTGTATTGAATAAGAACTTTCCCTTTCAACATTCTTACAAAGTTCACCCTTATGCATGTCCCATGGTCCTCAAACAAAGCCCGTTCTTCCCAACATCTGTACCTTTGTTCCATCATGTCAACTACTACAATTTCTGTCTCCTGTCCAATCTCTGATACTGAAATATCACACATTATTCAAGACAAAATTCAAATGCCATCTTCTGCATGACAGTTTTTTTTTTTGATCTCCTAAGGACAGATGTTATCCCCTTCCTTTGAGTGCCCAAAGGACATTTATTTTTACTCATCCCCTGGCATATATATCTCTATTTATACATCCCTTTTTGCCACATATTACTGCTATTTATATATTTGAATTAGCCTTCCTTCCAATGAAGGCTATGATTGTATCTCCTCTGTAGCATACCTATTCCTTTAAAAGGTGTCTTGCACATATTGAGGTTACTTAATATATATTTCTTGAATCAATTAAGCAAGTTTTATTTTCTCCCTTTTCTATTTTCGACATTCACCTTATATGCCCTTTATGAAGTGGCTCACAGAGTCTCAAGGCTGATCTTTCTAAATTCATCCAGCTTGAAAAACTTTTAAAGTTTAAACTCTTTCATATCCAAAGGTAAGGCTAATCTCAGCGTATTGTCTGCTTGAATAAAAGACATATTTGGGGACAAGTCATTTTAGGATCATCATTAAGAAAAGCAATAGCTAATGTAATGAGAAGATAACAAATTACTCATCCTTTAAAAAATCCATCCTCAAGAGAAACATCTAAATCTAAGAGAGGTTAAACGACTTGATTAAGACTCTAAAACTAATTAATGGCAGGTCCTGAAGACATCCTGAGTTCTCAACCTCACAAGTGGCTTCTCAGAATTTCAGAATGAACAACTTACTGCCATCAACAAAACTGTCTCTTAAACCCATATCGAAATTTAATTGCTTCTAAATTTAGTCTGCAGAGACAGAACATTAGATAAGGTTCTTGTTAACCTATTACGAAGAGGCGAAAACATGGGGCTTATGTAGCAGCACAGCATCTCACAGTTAGTTGTTGCCCTAGAAACTCCCACCTGCAATCTATCTTTACTGCCATATTGACTGGCAATTTTCTCTGGCTTCCCTACCAATATAACAAATTCATGTAAAGGTAAGAGCTATGATGATGGTGATTAAGGATCATAATTTCATAATTTCGCCATTCAAGTACAAGATCCTCTCACTCAGGAAGAAGCATAAAGCCATCGTGGGTCTCTTTTGCCGGGATCTCTTTTTCATTCAGCTACTATATAGATTCAAACTAGGAAGAAAGCGTATTATGGCATGAGAGCTACCATGCTTTAGGGACTTAAGAAATAGCCTTTAAAAACATGTTTCCCCTATGCTATTGTAATCACACTGTCCACAACATATATTATTAAGGCTTTCTATAACTGTGAACCCGCTGACTCATCAGGGTGTCTCACCTTGAAAACACTAGGTAAGTCCCTAAGGCAACTGGAGGGTAAAACACGGGATCCCTCAGACGTATTTTCACAGGCTTAACAGATGGGAAGGTGCAAGTATAGGACTTTGCCAAGCTTTGTAGAATTCCAGTTTTGCAAATCTGGATGCTGTTCGAAGATAAAACTGCGTGTGGTACTTACAGTGAGTAATATCAGGTGGACCATAAGGATCAGTCATATAAATGGTGGTGGGTTTGCCAACTTTTAGATAAACTACATCTGACGTGTTCTTCAATATTGCTACCGCCTCTTCATGTGTTACTTCTTCTAAACTGTAGTTGTTTACCTTAAAAGGGAAAAAAATTCAATATTAGAGTCAAAATGATGCAGGTGAAGAGAAATACTCAGGCAAGAAGATATATGGAATTATAACCTTATTTAAAGATTAAATTGCAATGATTACAGTCCAGTATCTGTATCAGACTTTGATGGAACAGACAGGTTAATGGCATTAGCCACAGCAGATAAGGTACAGTCATTGATACTAAAAAACAAGGTTGCTTCTGCCATTTTCTATGAGGGAGTGATATATGGCAAGTAGAACATAATTTGTGGGAGAAGGAAAGAAGGGATCAAAAGTCTCTTACTATGCTATGGTTTTTGTGATTACAAAAAGTAATACATATTCATTGACCTGAAAGGAATAAAAAGTATATATATACATATTCTCTCTATTTGGATATATTTCTTTAAGTGATTCTGACTGTATTATATACTTTGTTATGGAATCTGTTTTATAACCTAGAGTAACCATTTGTCCTTATCTTGAAAGTGCTTCGACCACATGGCTGTTTTGTACAGAGCATTGTGTTGCATGGCTATAAAATAATGATTTAACTAATCTCTTACCGAAGCATATTTAGTTTGCTCCTAATTATTTTCTACTATAAATAATGTTTCAGTAAACCTTTTTTTTATATTTGTATACGACTTTGATGATTTCTTCAAGATAAGTCATACAAGCAGAATTGCTGGACTAAACTGTATGGATATGATAAGGCTCCTGAAACCCATTTCCAAAGTGCTCTCTGGAAATATGAACGAGTTTACTTTTACACTACAACTATACAAGAGCCCCCATTTTCCTATGGCTTCACCAAACTTGGCTTTTCTCACTTTAAAAATCATTCCTATCAAAATGTTATTTGACATTAGTCTATTTTCTAAGAGAAGAGGGCTAATGTTGGAACATAGAGCTCTTCATGTGAGCAAGTTCAAGGGTACTCTATTGCCATCGGCTTCAACAGCAACTTCCCTTTCCTTTTTTTCTGAATAGACAATTAAATTTTTTTTAAAATTACAGTTGACATTCAATATTATATTATTTTCAGGTGTATAGCATAGAGGTTAGACATTTATATAACTTAAAAAGTGTTTCTCCTGATAAGTCTAGTACCCACCTGGCACTATACATAGTTATTACAATATTATTGACTATATTCCCTATGCTGTACTTACATCCCCATGACAATTTTGTAACTGCCAATTTGTACTTCTTAATCCCTTCACCTTTTTTACCCAGCCTCCAACACTCCCTCCCATCTGGCAACCATCAGTTTGTTCTCTGTATCTATGAGTTTGTTTCTGTTTTGTTCGTCAGTTTATTTTTTTTTTAGATTCCACATGTAAGTGAAATCATATGGTATTTGCCTTTTTCTGTCTGACTTATTTCTCTTAGCATAATTCTTTTCTTTATTGGACAGAAAAGTCAGTGATACAAGTGCAATCATCATTTCATGACAATGGCATTGTAGTGGACCTTGGCCACAATTCTCTTAAATGATTTAAAAATATTCAGGAAGTATTTTAAATACCTAGGTCATTCTTATTTGGCTACTATTTTTTTTTTAATAGAATGATTTTTTAGTTTCTGCTGAAATAATGTAGAACTAAAATAAATGTTCCAAGAGCATTAGACTGGATCCCTACATATTCTCTGTGGTATCTAATTAGCACGTTAGTCATATAATACCTTGCAGTATTTTTTTTTTTGGTCTCATGCTGTTATATAAATCCCATGTGCCATCTTATCCTTGGTGGTGTAGCCCAAGGTAGGGACCCTGGATGGAACTGAACTTGACTGATGTGTATGAATGCTGGCCATGAATTCTTCATTAAACTATAAGCCTCTGTATGGGTTCCTGCAGTTCTTTTCTAGGCAGGTGACATTCTCTTAAATGTTTTCGTATTTCCAGTGTCTAGCACTTGTTCATTCATTGATCAAATGCTTATTGCATACCTATTATATGTCAGTAACTATTTTACATATTAGAGATATAGTGATAAATGATAAGAATGATAACCATGATCATATCAGACACTTATACAGCTTATATTACATGTCAGGCACTATTATAAACTATTTTACATATATTAACACAAACTTCACAACAATCTATGAGGTAGCTATTATAATTATCTTCATTTTACAGATGAGAATGTTTCCAAGAAGTTGAGAAACATGCTTTAAGTCTTTGATCTAGTAAGTGGTAGAGGCAGAATTAAAAGCCAGGCAGAGAAAAAGAAAGAAAAGAGAAAAAAAAAGAGAGAGAGAGAAAAGAAAAGAATAAATGAAAAAAAAGAAAAAGAAAGAATAAAAACCCAGGCAGTTTGGCTACAGAGACCATGCTCTTAACCACTCAACTACATTGCTTCTTCCAGAAAAACAAGGTCCCAGCTCTCCTGAAACATGTTCTAATACATTCTAAGAACATAGCTGCTTATAGAATAAATGGATAGACTAAACTCACGCAGAAAGTGAGAACATCGAGGGACTACAGGTTTGGGAAATACAGTTGATGATGTAATAGAGAATAAGAGAAACAACATTAGTAATAATAAGAACTAACATTTACTTACATGTCATATTTTGGGAGTACTATGTATATATTTTGACATAAATCATATAACTGATCCTGGTTATAGTGTCTTGAGGCACACATTAATAATTAGGCCCATTTTACAGATGAGAAAAACTGATGTTTAAAGAAGCCAATATGCAACTACAGTCATGCCACCCTGAAAGTGCCCAATCTCGTCTGATCTCGGAAGCTAAGCAGTGTTGGGCCTGGTTAGTACTTGGATGGGAGACCACCTAGGAAGACCAGGTGCTGTAGGTGTTTAAAAATAAATAAATAAATAAAGAGGCCAATGTGCAATAAAGTGGCCTCACAGCCTCTGAATGGTAAAGCCATCAATTAGATCACAATCCTCATTGAGACTGCCCTTCAGTGTTGATTCATTGAAACCCAGGGTTTACATCATCTATTCTTTTTCCTTTTAAGAGAAGAATCTCCTTCCAAGTTTACATATAGAAGTAATGTAAATTCAAAGTGTTATGTAAGCTCGAATAATCATTACACTTCTTGCTTAATCCAGTGGTGACAGTATATTGCATCATCCAAATATATTGACATAGTTAAAAAAAAAAAAGTAAAATGGAATGTAGCTGGATATAGCTTTCTCTTCAAATCTTCTTATATATTTAATGAATCACTTATTCCAGGGCAATATCACTTGCATAATGAATATTTACAAATGATGTTCATAATTAATGGTTTAAAATGTGTATGAAAGTGGGTGTTTTCTCTCAAAAGATTGCCCAAGGTAGTTCTAAATATTGTGACCATGGGTCCCAGAAACACCTATTTTGAAAAAAAAAACATAAGAAGAAAGGAATTTGTTGACCTAACACAGAGAGGATGTCAAGTCAAGGGATAAAGACCCCAAAGATTAGAAACCAAACAGATCAGATTATAGGTGGCACAGGAGCTTTATTTTTGACAAGGGCTCATTGTCTTTCTTCTCAGGGTAGAGAAAGCACATAACTTATTAGATAATTAGTGAAAAAGAGATATGACCAGTGCTTGTTAAGTTTCACTTTTGCCATTCTTAAGGTGGACAGTGAAATGATCTAGAAAATATTACCGTCAAGCATGTCTTCTGAGAATGACTTTGCTAACAGACTCTTAGACCACCAGGAAAATCTTTAGACCAAAAAGCAGAAGTTGAGGAAAGAGTAGAGGTAAGGAGTGGGGAAAAGGGAGGATGTTGGAGGGGGAGATAATAGTAGTTTAAAACAGTGGTAGTTTAGTCTGTTTTTACTTGGTGACTAGGAAGTGCTGGGAACTTTACATAGATTTTAGTCATGGAATGAGTGCTATGATATTGGCAACAGGATGGGTCATGCAGACCAGGAGCTGAGTCTTGGTCCTGGTATTTCCTAGCTGTGTGACCTTGGGAAACTCATTTAACCTTCTTAGCCTCAGTTTTGACATTTGTAAAATAGGTTTGGTAGTAATCACTGTTTCAGAGAGTTATTGATGTAAATGTATTGACCTATGTAAAGGGGCAGGCACATTAAAGTACTTATTAATCTTAGCTTATTACTATTACTATTGTCATCATAAATCTCTGTTCCCAGGAAAACAGAAATTCTTGGTGAAATTTTTTGCTGAGCATTTTCCTGTAAACATCTGTGAACTAATTAGTTTAATTAGGGTACTGTTGATGAGGCTTCTGTGTGGTCTTTTTAAAAATTCAGAATAGTACAGGATCTGGACCAAAAAGTGCTATTTTGTGCTGAAGTCTTCAAAATGTTTTTTCATGAAAGTGGGTTTATTTGGGTTAATTATGTGTGTGCATTATCCTATGAACTCTCAAGATAAAGGGCCTACAGCTGGAGCTGATTGTACGCAGAGAGGAGAGACATTATACTGATTGGTTAGTTGCTCTTGCTATTGTTTTTCATTGTCTTTTGGCTCTGTTTTTTTTTTTTTTGCACCAAGTATCTGCTTAAAATGGTGAACACTGAGCAACTGGCCTGGTTTCAGAAAAAAATCATGAGCATTTGAATAAAGTAGTTCCGTGGGGTGTATGTACGCTACACAGAATGGGACATATGTACAATTTGGCTGTATGTTTGCAATAGGGCAGAGGACTGAGGCCTAAAATAGAGAGGTTAGGAGTGAGATGACTCATTCTCTCAAACAGAAGAAGGAATACTGAATCTGAGCATAATGCAGACAAAAGAGCACAGACCAGCTGAAGAGGTGCCAGACTTACAAGAAGGAAACATGTCAAATGTGGTGGGAATTCAAATGAGTGTAAGCAAATATATATGTGATAGTGCAAAGATGGAAGATGTAGGGGCACGAGAGGCTGGTACTAAGGAGGAATGGGCAATGTACCGATGGCAAGATTCATTCAGGAATACACATGTGGTAGGACAAACTGGGAGGTGACTAGGGGGACATAAAAGTTACTTAAGACATACTGAAAAGAAATGCGACACTCTAGAACACTGTAAAAAATTTACAAACTCCAAAGTTATTTTTTTAAAAAGGAGAGAAAGTCAATTACTCGATTGTAAGATAAAAAGGGGACCAATCTAATGCAGTAATGATAATGATATGAAAATAAATATGCATAATCCTAAGACTAAAATCTCTGCAGCACAATGAAATTGTTATAATAAAATTTATTTTGAAAATAAAAATTATGAATAGAAAATGTTAATAATGGTTATCTTTGGATAATAAATATTTTTCTTATATTTTTTTTAGCAATGAGCATGTATTAGTTATGGTTAAAACCAAATTAACTCTATTTTTTAAATGAACAAGAACAAAAGTTTAAATAAAGAAGAACAGAAACTAAGAGCAGTGGCTTAATTATAAAACACATAGCACGATCTCATGAGTGATGAAAAATTAGAATGAGAAAAAGAAATTGATTTCTCATGCCCAGTGAATTGGCTTAAATTTATTAGAAACAATGAGCCATATTTTAAATTTAGGTGTTTCCAGAAACGAAGTTGACTTGGTCTAATTAGAATAATTTTGAATATAAAATCAGATCTGGTTTCAATTTCTAGATTCATGAATTTTGGTCAGTTTACATATTTACTGAGCATTAATTATTTTATATGTAAAATGTGTATAATGCTGATTTCTTTATTGATTTACTTGTGTTTACAAGAAAGGAATGATACTGCGAACCTGAAAAAATACTGTATAATATAAAGCAGTATATAAATAGTAATCAAATATAATAAACAGTGCTTCTGCGTATCCTGCTACTGGAAATAGTTTCTTCCTATTCAGAGCTCTTTCTGTGAAAATGATCACCCCCTGCCTTGTACAATATTTACTCTTGCAGTGCCTCTTCCCACCTCAGAGAGACTGACCTTCTCAAGGGCAATGACTGGATTCAGCTTTGCATTCTCCCAGCTGATACACTGTAAAGAGTGGGCACTTAACATGTTGAAGTAATAAGCTAAATAAGTTAAAAAATAACAAAGTGGAACACCAAAAGGAAAGTGATCAAAATTCCATATGTTATAGAGAGAATGATGCATTTGTGTTGAGTCAGAGAAGAAAGGATGAGGAATAAAGGTCGTTTAACCAACAACACACAAATATCGAGCACTCACTCACTCTGTGTCAGGCATGGGATATAAGAATGGAAAGGCTGGTTTCAAAATGAGAGCACCAGGTCCCATGATATTATAAGGGGCAAGATCGAAGCTCCAACAGTGTGAATTTCTTCCTCCTCCATTATCGTTAATGCATTTCTCAATCATTTATTCCATAGACAGAGAGCAAGTGATGGTGATGTGTTGATTGACCCAAGCTTCCTCTATAGCACCAAAATAGACAGCATAATATGAACCCCTGGGTAACTCAGTGGGTTCAGGAAGAAAAATATTGAAATTCTATTAATATTTATCATATTGATCTTGAAGAAAAATATTTGAAATTCTATTAATATTTATCATACTGATCTTCTATTTTTGTGTATGTTTTAAAATGTGCATAATATATTAGCATAGTGATATATGTATGCAATTTTAAGTAGAGAAATATACATATATTAAAGGCAACTTTTGTGTTTTACTGATGGGATATGCTATTAAAAGAATTTTAAGACCACTTTTCTGTAGTAGGCACGAATATATAACTATGAGCAAGTTTATAAACAGGGTCATTAAACTGTATATAAGCAAGAAAAAACAATACAATGGTAGGCTTTAACCCTTACGTAAAATGCCACTGCAATTGCATTGCATTGTAATTTTATTACATTTGAGAGAAATTAGAAAGAAGTCCAAGAAATAATTACCCAGGTTTTTTTTTTTTCCCTCTCATATGTCAGAAGTAACTCTAACTGCAAGGAACAGAGTTTAAAGAGTGAACTATCTGAAAATGCTTTTCAGCTCATTGTTGGAAATTGCCACATGATGCGGTACTGGCTTGATAGAAGGAGCGTCACCACCAACATCAACCTAAGGAGAAGCAGAGGAGCAGCAACAGAGCAGGCGATGAGGTGATTAGGCGAAGATAGAGCTGTGGTTCTCAACCTGGCTGCACATTAGAATCATTTAGGAAACTTAAAAAAAAATTAAAAACGGAGTGTGGCTCCTACCCCAGAGATTCTGATTTGATTACTCAGGGTTGATTGAGGCCTGGGGAGCCACAGGGTTCAAACACTTACCATCAGATTCAAATGTGTAACCAGAATTGAGAACCAGAGAGGTGAGTAAACTGGTGAAAGAAGTGTGGCTTTAGGACATGGATATTAGATCTGAATCTAATGTCACAATTTGCTTGTTATATAATATTGGAAGTTCTTTTGTCCTCTCTGATTTCCAACTTTATTTTATGGAAAATAAGAATAATTGTAATGATTGGCCTATCCACCTCTCAAGTGTTGGAGTGAGGACTTTTTTGGATGCTACTGCAGGTAAAAATTATTTTAAAGATAGAAGCAGAGAGAATACAGCTTTTGGTTCTCATTGAAAGCCGGTCTAACTGATGGAAGTGCTTTAAAGTCCAGATAATTTGTATATTTGCATTGTCTTCAAGATGATTTATTATTATTGTTATTTGGGTGAAACTAGGCAATTTTTGTTAATCTACCAAAAATAATAATTTAGGTCCTCACAACTAGTACTCATTCAGAAAATTGTATTATTTCCATCCACATTCCCTAAATCTATTTACTGTCCTTACCATAGGATATTAATTTTGGAATAAAAATAAGCACATCCTGGAGTATACTCCACTGAACAATAGTTTTAGGTGTTTCATAAGCATTACTTTAGGAAAAGGGTTCTACAATAAAATACATTTGAAAATTATAGTATTAATCAAAGTGAAGTTAGTTCCTTGACGGCAGGACTTCATAGACTAATATGGTAAAGTTCATTGGGAATCTATACAAGAGATGAGTTACAGGTTGCGGAATTTCCCAAACTTATTTGACTACAGATATTCTTCATGTGACACAGTCAGTAATGAGACTAATATTTTAAAATACATTTGGGAAACACTGATCTAAGGCAATGCTTTCATGGTAGAGGCCAAAACAGAATACCTAATGTGTATATGACTTGCCCAAGGTCAATTAGGTAGAGTTTCTGCTAGCTGCCTGAGACTTAAATCCAGTTATTCTGAGTCCATTGTCTTTCTATTCTACTTCAAAGCCTATGTTACCCTTTTTCTTTGTCTACTGCTTACCTTTTTCCTTGTCTACTGTTTACCTTTAAGAAAACAAAATAAAACAAAATAAAATCACCCCCAAACAAACAAAATCCACAATTATACAGACTTATATTTTCTAAAAGATGTAAAAATTCTCTTACAGATAGTTTTTCCAAATGTCAAGCAAGGGTTATGGAAAAAAAGAGACTAAGATTATAAAGTTTAAATCACAGTGTGACAAGAGGCTTTGACAATTTGATGACCCTGGATTAAAAGTTTCTGGTATTATGTAGAAAAAGATAAAGAACATCACATTTCTATAATATATGAGGCTCTATGTGCCTCCTTGGTAGGGCTTAATAAAAACCAGTGTGTGAAAATATATGAAAAAATTAGAAAATTATCAATACTGTTAACTTCTGACTATCTAAGCCATGAAGTTCAAGGCCAAGAGGTAAAATCTATTCAGTCTGAGATTATGACTTTAAGCTACTGGTCTAATCCACAAAGATCAGATGTCATTGTCATTTGACAAAATAAAACAACATTCTAGTGAATAATAAATGCCAAGTAGCTGGAAAAATTTTTTAAGTATTATTTTGATAAAGAGAACATATGCTATGCATCTGGATGACCCATGAAACATCAGAGAGGTCTGACAAAACCATCTTATTTGAAACATGAAGAGGCTTATTGCAAAGGTGACAGACAGAAAAACTTTTTCTTATAGTAGAATAAAGGTAAAGGTCAGATGGGGAAATAACATTCTAAGGAATCAAAAAAAGTTTTGTTAAAAAGATCATCTATTTTAACAAAAGACAAATGGATATGTGGTAAAATTAACTGTAAGAATTAGAGAAAATGTGCAAAACATCTCAAAAGACTGAACAGTGGAGAAATGGCAAGATATAACTTTTCAAACAAATGTGAGAGAGTAATTAGTATTCACCTTTCCAAGGGACAGAGCTATGAATAAAGAAAGAAATGTATAGGGAAAAATATTCTGATATAAATTTAAGAGAAAAATTGCTAATGATGGCTAGTATCTAATAGGTAGCTTTATAGGAGGCATTAAGTTCTCCATCCTTAGAGTATCTTAGGAGGGGTGAGACTACTTTCAATTCAGAGATATGAGAAGTTGGGAGACTTCCTGAAGTTTAGGGATCTAGCCACAAAAGTCTAAAAAATTAATGGAATTTCATTTTAGATCAGTTTACTTATAGAACTATGAATGAATAATATATAGGCAAATTTTTCCTAGGAAGTGAGAGAAGTGAGTGATGCATATTGATTTAGAAAGAAGAATAGCTATTTAGGGAAACATAGAGTATGGTACAGGTGGTAAATCACAGAATCTAAATAATTTGCACTTCTTTTGAGGGAGGAGAGTAAAGAGGAGGAAGATAAAGAAGACTTGAGTGTAGGGTAGTAAAAGGAAGAGAAGGTAGAAAGAAATGACAGAAAGAGAGCATTGATAAATATTTTTGAGGTAAAGCAAGATAATTGGTCTTTGGGGTAGCTTCTATGATATTTTTTTCTTTTATTTTCTCTCTCAGAGTTGTTTTTCTTTCAGAATGTTATAAAGTGAATCATTTTCTTTCATTTCCAAATTCAGCTTGGCAGTTGCCTTGGAAGTACTAATTATGTTTTCCTTACATAAGAGAGGAGAGACCTATTATTGTTGAAGGTTCATTTTTTTAAAACTATTCTTTAAAACTCAAAACAGTTAAGGATTATGTCACAGCTATTTTTGAAATCATTATATCTACAATGAATATCAAGAAAATGGTAATAAAAATAGCATGATGCCTGCAAAATCCTTTGACAGAATTATTTAGACTGATTTTTTTTAAATTTGAAAATAAAGCTAAAAATTTGAACAGAACCTCAAGAAATTGGCACACAATATCTAGCATATTACAATAGCAGCAGTTAAAAAAATACCAGAAGAGTTACCTACAACGAAACTCCTACAGAACAATGAGTCACAGGTCAAATCAGTCACTATCTATGACAGTCATTACTTCAGAATGAAATTGTCCTCTTTATTTCAATTTAGCACTATGGATATCTAAGTTTATTTTATTCCTAAGTCGATAAACAATAAAGTTTATATTCTTGAAATGAAGTTGTTAGGACTTATACTCTCCAAACACTTTTCTGGATCAGAAGACACATCTTCAGAAGAATCAACTTTTACATGAAAGGCAAAAAAATAAATAAATAAAACCAGGAAACAAAAAAAACAATATCTGAAGAACAAAAATGGTAGTTCTATTATACAGCATAGTGCCTCTAGTTAACAATAGTGTACTGTGTACTTAAAATTTGCTAAGAGGGTAGATTTTATGTTAAGTGTTCTTAGCATGTACACACAAAATAAATAAATAATAGTAGTAGTAGTAGTAGTAATAATAATAATAATAATAAATAAGAATGGGAGAAAACTGGGAGGTGATGGATATATTTATGGCCTTAATGGTGGTAATGGCTTCATGAGTATATACTTATTCTCAAACTCATAGAGTTATATACATTAAATACATATAGCTTTCTACCTATCGACCATACCTCAATAAAGTGGTTTAAAAAAGAAAAGAACATAAAGTGGTAGTGACTTCAGGTGGTAAAGAAACCGAAACCTCTTAGTGCAACTCTGATTGAAGTCATTAACGTCACATTTTTTTGCCCATCCAGTTTGACCATACATTTTCTCCTGACAGAATTCCTTCCTGAGTAGTGGCTACTGCCTGGGACATGGTAGGTGCTCAACACATTACTCATTAAATAATGTTATTAGTGAATGACTATAGGATAACTAAAGGAAAGAAGGAAAGAATTGACTGATAAATTCTAGGAAACAAATGCAAAGACTGTGCTTAGCGGTACAAGCATGGATGTAAGCCAGTTGCCTGGATTTGAAACCCGGTTCTGTACATCGTTAACTATATGACCATAGGCAAGTTAGTAAATCTCTTTATGCCTCAGTTTCCTTTTTCTTACATAAAATAGACCATTGTGAGAAATCTGTTACATTACAGAAAAGCACTTGTAAAAGTACATGGAAAATAATAAATGCCAAATAAATGTTCATTATCAAGAATATTATAAAGGTCTTATCTAGATAATTCAATATAAAGGTCATTGACAACTATGAAATTAGACTAGTAGGACCAAAGATAAGCTATCTACAGAAGGGAAGTGAGCATAATGAACTTTGAGGTTCAACTCACAAAACTGGCACATGTCCTAGAAAGTGCTATTCCATTGAAAATTATAGATTCTTCTCAAATATCACTTATGAAAGTGTTGGAGATAATGGCACCTTGCAGACATAGATTATAGGCTCTATTTTATAAGGGCAGACATATGACTAGATATGACTAGATATCTTACTTGAGAGCTATCTTCTATTAATTTTCAGTGTTTGATTATTATCCTGTAGATTTGGTATAAAATAGTAAATGAAGACGAAGCAGTTATTAAGTGTAATCTCAAATGTTTTACTGCTTATAATTGCCTTATTTTGCCTTAGTTTATCATATTATTTCACGGCTCAGAAAGGGTGGCCAAGAGTTGGTGTCAATCATTTCTAGGGCTCCTGAAGCATGTGGGCAGATAAAATAGCTGTAGTAACCCTGTCTGAAGAGAGAGGAGAGAGGGATCCATTTACACATGTGACTGAACTCAGATTAAGAATTCTTGGAAGTTAGGGACTGCATCTATGATGATTGAACAAAGGACCACAGAGAGACATAGAAATGTATGTATCAATAAACCAGGTAGTGTTCCCTTTGTTAACAAAGCCCACCTCTCTAGCAGTCTGGCTTTAGCAGTCTCTCTGGCTAATAAGCGATGAGTTACATTGGAAGAGCAACATATAATCTCTGAGCTTTGTGGATATATGAACACTGGTGAAAATTGAGATTTCTGTTTTTAAAATGTCAACAAATCTGATACAATTATACTTGTACTTTTGAGCTCTTTTACCACAAAATCTGTTCTCCCTTCTTTTCTATTACTACTCATAGTCACTGCTATGGACTGAATTGGGCCCCCTCCCCACAAATTTATATGTTGAAGTTCTGTCCCCTAATACCACTGAATTTTCAGATAGGGTATTTAGGAGGTAATTAAGGTTATTAATTAAATGAGTTAAGGGTGAAGCTCTAATCAAATAGCACTGGTGGCCTTATAAGAAGAGAAAGAGTTCTCTCTCAGCATAAGCACAGAGAGACCATGTGATGATACAGAAAGAAGATGGTCGCCTGCCAGCCATGAAGAGAACCTCAGCAGAAACTAAATGGGCCAAAACCTTGATCTTGAACTTTCCAGCTTCCAGGACTGTGAGAAAATAATACTTCTGTTGTTTTAGCCACCTAGTCTATGCTGTTTTGTTACGGCAGCTTGTACAGACTAAGACAGTCCCATGCTGGGAAACAACAGCTTCATAAATAAACACGTTGTTTTGCTTGAGTCACACTCACCATTAATAGTCTGTCTCCTACTTGCAACCTTCCATCCTTTTGTGCAGCTCCTCCATCTATAATTTTAGTTACATAAATGCTGTTGTCTCCAGGAATGTGTTGGTTCCCCACACCTCCTGCAATACTGAAGCCTAAACCTGTAGGGGAGAAATAGGAAAAAGCCAATTAGCCATAGTTCAACAATCTAAGAAAATTAATCCTCAATTTATTATAACATTAATAAATAACAGTAATGATTCTACTTCGATTGTTTTTGTTCTTTAAATATTTAAAGGCTTGTTAATTAATGCCAGTGAGACAAAACTCTTGAAGTCAACCCCACGTGGCCATTAGTTTTGTTCTCTTTCATGACTGAACACTTAACTGTTGTTCCTTAGCTAATCAGTTCATAATGGGTGACTGACCAGAATAGGGATCAGCCAAAAAAGGTGGAAGGATCCCAGGTACAGTCTTGCTCATGTTAAATCTCTGGGCTCAGAGATACTCTTGACATTTCAGAATGAAAAGCACAACTGTTAGAAAATTCCACAAATTCTGAAACAAGGGCCCAAGGAGGATACACTGGGCACTTAAGTAATAATTTCAGAGAGAAGATAAGGAAAAGAAGCTAGATACTTGCTAGATACTGTTTTCTTTCTGACCATCTTGTCATATTTTCACACTTCCTGGCATTTAATTGTTATTAACTAATAGTGAGGTTTGTCATACAGAAAAAGTGAATTATCCCTATACACATTCTAAAGATAAAGAAATAGATTATATACTTTGACTTTATAATTCTTATAACAAACCACAGACTATCAATTCATTTTAAACATGGCAATTTTCTATTTTGAGAGATAAATTTTACTGTACTATAACTTGTAAAACTTTTATTTATATAAAAATGTGGAATGAAAATAAGAATAAAGTTATTAAGTCATTATGAGGCTATTTTAAAAGAATGACAGAATCTTTAAAGGTATAAGAATAAAAGAAAATCCTTTTGGGAATATGATTAAATGTACATTTAATGTAGCATATATTTTCATTGCATTTTAAAATTTTAATGATAATTAACATGCAAATTACTCAGAAAGAAAAAAATCAAATGCTTTTGTTACTAAAAATAGGAAATATCTGTAACTTATTTGGCTTAAGAAAAAAAAAATTTAAACCACATACTTAGTCACATAATTTTAAAAAAACACACCTGTTTTATTGTAAAACAATCACAAAAATTTGGGGCATTTTATACAACAATAATGAAAAACACTTTTAAAAATATTCTATTTCACTATGCTTTTATTGAACAGACATTGAGTAAGGCTATTTGCTTTTAAGATGGTATAAATGGTCAATTAATGGAAAAATAACGGCATAGTAAATTTAAAAGTAACACCTTTGAAATTATATTTTAAATGACTTTTTTGTTAAATTATAATAGTTTTTAAAAATAAATGGAAAATAGATTTAAATTGGGGCAATTAAAATAAGTGTTATCTAGTGTCTTACTAAAGTAGGTAATTAATCTTTATTGATGCTTTGACTTCCATAAGTCTATGCTTGTATTCCTTTGCTTCAGACTAAAAAAAATTATCAAGCAAAAGATTACTAAGAATAAATAAAATGTTCCCGATTTTCTTTTCCTATGAAATATAAAGTACATATCAGCTCATGTTTTCTAAAACTATAGCTTTATATTTATATAGGATTATAGAGGATTTAAAAAATATATTTACAAAAGTCTCATAGCCACATGCTAGGATCAATCTACAGTACTTATAATAGTACAGAAGTCATTCCAAGCTGTGGAAAGAAAAGGTTACATTCACTATGTCAACAGTAAATGCCACAGACAGTCTGTGTTACAGAAGAGCTAAGGCAACAACTTACCACCTCAAACAAGGTGAAGTCCAACAAAGGAGTAACTATGTAGTTGACATTTGAAGTTAAAGATTATACCAAGACAATGAAATCACTATTAATACTGTAGAAAAAAACATATCACTAAAAAAGGAAATAAATTTGGGGGGAGGGGAGTAGGCTTAAGTACTTTATTTTAACTGGTGACTCTGCTCAAGGTGAAGCAAAATATTTTTAGTAAGCTCAAGATAATGTCTCTGAAGGTACAGAACCAAAACATTTCCCTGATTTCTCTTACTTTGATGAAACATGAATACATTTAAAAATAATCAACATTTAATCAACACTCAACCATATTCCAAATATTTAATTCCACATAAGTAAATGTGTAGCTTATGTCTACATCCAGAATACAAGTTCATTTATATGTGGGAGTATCCATCTGTGTTATAAGATTGAATCGGTCCCCATTCATTCATTAATTCATTCATTTGCTAACTGACTCATATATCTGTTCATTCCACAAATATCTCTGAGTATATCTATGTATCATTGCTATAGACCTGGCCAACATAATGTAAAGGAATGGATTGACCAGAAACACTGGAAAGAATGATTCATGAGTGGGTTCATATGAGTGAGTGTGATTGAATCTAACCGAAGCAATATTCTAAACTCAGAGCATTCTAGTGATTTTTGGAGGACTACTCTATGAAGACAAATGTGGGCTAGGGCCACTGAGCAAAATGAGCAAATCCAAATGATCAGTCTGGAGGCAATGGGTGTTTTTTGCATATACTGTTATAATTGGGCAAGCTGTCAACATTATGAGCCATTCTCTTCACTCGTTTGCTAATATTTTCCTCCTTCAGTTCATTCTAGATATACTTTCAGGCTTGATAACTCTAGAACATGCCAGACACGCTTCCACCTTAGGCCATTTTCTCTAGCTATTCCCTTTGCCTGGAAAACACTTCCTTCAGAACTTTGTTCAAATTTCAATTGCTCTGAAAGCCTGAAACTGACCTCCTTATTTAATGCTGTCACCTAAACATATACCCCATTTCCTTATCCTGCTCTACTTTTCATTTTCCCTTAGCATTTATTACCTTGTAATATACTATAAGTGGTATGTGTATTTTATTTTATTTTTCTTTCCCCTTGGTGAAAATATAAACTTCATGATGACAGGGATTTTTGCATGTTTTATGTTATGCAATAGAACAAGGCCAGCTATATACAATAGTACTCCCTTATCCATGGTTTGGCTTTCCATGGTTTCAGCTATCCATGGTCAACCATGTGTAAATATTAATTAAAAAATCCTGGAAATAAATAATTCATAAGTTTTAAATTGTGCCCCATTCTGAATAGCATGATGAAATCTCACACTATCCACTCCATTCCACCTGGGACATGAATCACCTTTATCCAAGGTATCTATCCATGCTGTACATACAGTACAATAAGATATTTCGAGAGAAAGAGATGACATTTACATAACTTTTGTTACAGTATATCATTATAATTGTTCTGTTTTATTATTGATGCTGTTGATCTTTTACTGTGGCAAATTTATAAATTAAATGTTCTCACAGGAATGTATCTATATGGAAAAGCATAGTATATACATGAACATAGATATACTTTAAGGAGAAAACAAGTATATTTACTTTCTAGAGCAACTGGTACATAATAGGTGCTTGATGCATAAAAATTCTCTGCTCTCAATAAGCTCTGAAGTTGTTTTGCAAAAGACATACCTAAATATATTGACATGATTCGACTGGCTCGGATGAGTTCTGTGATGGTACTGGTATTATGTGAGCCCAGAGGGGAGCATGACTGACTGAGAGGAACTGGGGAAGAATCAACAAAAGTTTTAGTACTTAGGCTGATACTTGAAGGTTAAGTTAGAACTGATAAAAGAGAATGCACCTTTAAACCCAAAACATACTCTGGATTCCAGAGTGACTAAATGACTAAGAGTCAGCAGCCCTGACTTAGGTTACACAATGCTCATAAAATCCCAGCTCTACTGGGCTGGAAATTAAGCCAGAGAATCCTGGTAAATATTCAAAATATGTATTTATGATGAGATAAGCTAGCGTCACCTATAACAGAATAAATAGAATAATACTCATAAAGATTGGACTAAGGAACACTGAAAGTAGCAAAAACACTGACTTTGGGAAGTGACCAATTTATATAATTGGTCATTATTTTGAAAAGAAGTGTCCGTGATAGTCCTGGATCATCAATTATAAAATAAACTCAGTGAAAAGAGTTTGTAGGTCTCACCATAAACTCTGACTCTATTAAGAATAATACTAAACATGCCTATGTGTGCCAATAATAAACAACGCTGACATAGGAAAAATGTAAGTATTATAATCACAGAAGGAAGTAAAAATCGGTGTATATTTCAGTACTCCAGTAAAGGAAAAAAAGCATGTAAAATTTAAACACCTAATTCCCTAAGCAATTAAAAAATGATCTGTTTGACAAACATGTGATGTGCAAACAAAATTTCAGTTTACATCTATTGAAATAAGCTAGGTTCCTCTTTTCGTATTTCTTGCATCTCCCCAAAATGCAGCTCCTCACTTTAACATAGGAGATGTACACATAGGGAAAGAAATGTCTGAGCCTTGTTAAAACCTTTAATTTAACCTTTTTCCACACAAAATCTTTTCCTCATCCTACCAAAAAAAAAAAAAAAAAAACACGAAGAATATAATTCACCCTTTTCCCTTGCTGCCTGCCTACGCTGAGGAGGAGGTGTCAGTGAGAGGTGGAGGACTGAAAGCAGAAGTCTTGGCAGCATAGACTGATACTGTGCTTGAGAAGCTCAGAATAAAAACTCAAATGCTTAAAAGAGTCATATGATTACAATGTACCCATATATTCATTGTGGGTGTAAAGAACTAAGCCCCATGATGTCTTATTACCATTCAATAACTTGGTTCAACTTTATTTTATGTGACTTCACTGGCAGAGCACTCTTAGGCCTTCTCTCAACAATTCAGTATTATTAAGCAGACTGTTTTTGTCAGAGTTTATCTAGGATCTGTTAGGTAAGATGTTTACTGCTTTATAGAAAACATTAGTGGTATTCTGTGCATTCTGACTACATGTTTTTATTAAAGAAAACACAGATCTGTCCTGAACCTTGACTGGCCCTCTCTAAGAAAACAACCACACACACAGATAATTTAACTTCTGGATGTGCATGCATTTCAGTTAAAAAACGAACAAAAAACTTTACCCATGGGTAAAGTTACTGTTACACAGATAACAGACTATTTCACATCTCTTCCCCTTTAGAAAGAAAACTTTGCTTAAATAAATACCAGAAATGCACCTTTCATTTTAATTTGAGAGATTAATTAATCTCATTGGGCACTGTAGGTATGGTTAATTAAAAGCCAAAACTTCTCTGTATTCTCCCTGGGTTCAAAAGACAAGTTTTGGGGTTGGAGGAAGTGGTTCTGTTTAAAATTCCCCAGGCATTGGCTAGGCATGCTCAATCCTCCTTAAGGAATGTCTTACAGATCACCTAATTAATTTACCAACAGTGATTGTCCCCAACTTTTTTTCTGTGTACTTAATAATGCCCACTCATATTTCAGCAAATTACTTTAATGACTATTTTATTGTGAAAAGTCTCTATGTCTATACCTATCCTTTCTGTTTTCCCTTTGTTCAAAGGAATAAGCACCTTTCCTCTTCTCTAAACCTAAATCTTCTTCTCCACTTTAGGACTTTCTCATTATTCCTTCTTATTCCCCACCAGAATATTTAGTCTCTTATCACTGAAGATTTTCTCCTCTTCTGGCTTTGACCATGCCGCTATCCTATCCTGAAAAGATCTCTTGAACTTGCCATAGTCTCCTGACTGTTAAAAGCTGAAGATTTTAACCAGTGACCTATAGTTACTAATTCTGTTTCCTTATCATACACACCCTTCTCAGTCTCATGCATCTCATTTCGTATACCACAGTCTATTCACATGATATCTATTATGGGTTAAATTATGTCTCTTCAAAAGATATGCTAAAGTCCTAAGCTGTGGTACCTCTGAATGTGACTTTATTTGGAAATATAGTCTTTGCAGATGTAATCAATTTAAAATGAGGTTCTACTGGATTAGTGTGGGCCCTAATCCAATAATTGGTGACTCTGTAAGAAGAGAAAATTTAGATAAAGAAACACAAACACACAGGGAAGAATGCATGTGATGACAGAGGCAGAGATCGAGATGATACATCTACAAACCAAGGAATACCAAGGATTGCCAGAAACCACCAAAATCTAGGAGAGAGACATGAAAAAACTCTCCTTCAGACTCCTCTAGAAAGACTCAATCTTGCTGACACCAAGGTCACAGACTTCCAGGCTCCAGAACTGTAGGAAAATAAATTTCTGTTGTTTTAAGCCATTGAGTTTATGGTCATTTGTTATGGCAGCATCAGGAAACTAATACAGCATTTAATTCTTATGGTTTGAGTGGTTGTTCATATATCTAGCTTTTGCTTTCAAATGGAAATCGTTCTCTTGTGGAAAATCCATTTTCATACTTTCATATATATAAATGTCATCCTCTCCCATAATGGAGATGAATGAGGTAACTGCAAACAAGTTCCAACAAGCAAGGAGCCCAGCCAGTCATTCAGAATCTTCTTCCAGAAGGCCTGAAAATTTCTATGGGCCTTTGCTCATTCTGTGTTACTGATTACTTTTACATTCCTACCCTCATAATGTTACACTGCCTTACTCCTTCTCTTATTTCTCTTACTACTTCTCTCTTCATTTTATAGCCCTAAAACTATGGTTTGCAGAATGTACTTCTCACCCCAATAGCACTAGCATCATGTGGGAGTTTGTTAGAAATGCAAATTTTGGGGCACATGCCAGATAATCCTGAATCAGAAACTCTAGGGATGCATGCTAAATTTGATGATCGCTTCTTTAGAATAATAGTTATTTGCCAAGGCACACTCCATAGAATCCTATTCTCTCCATAATCTCTTTCTTGTGGAGAATCTATTTCCATAGTTTCAATTACCACTGCTCTGTTGATAAGTGCCCAAACTTCTTGTGCCTCCAAAACTCTTTTGGGCTTGACTTGTCATCTTAAACTCATAAGTTTGAAAGAATGTACTCATTACCTCTCTTCAAAACTGGCTTCCTTTCCTGTCTTCTGTCTTTTCCAACTAGATTAATATTTCAGATTAAATTAGAAGGTTTTTGAGTTTGGCATTGCACTTATACATCACTGAATCCCAGGGCTTATTATGATACTTGGCACAGAGCTGCTAGACAATATTGTAATATAGTATAATATAGTACTTGTTATATTTTATCAGAAGCCTCAGAGTATATATTTAAATATGATTATATTACTCCTCTCCACTGCTACTTTACTAAATCAAGTGCTTATCCAATCATGCCTGTTTTATTGTAAAAGGCTCATGATTTGTATTCCCTAATTTCGGTTTTTCCCTGACTGATTCTCCAATCCATTCTGAAAATATAGTCCAGGTTATTTTCCCCCTAAAATTCTATATTCATTATGTTGCTCTATCACTTATTACTTAAAATTGTCCACCACTGTTCATTTTCTACAGGAATTCTACATATCCTCTTCTTATTATTCCTTACTTCTCTGCTACTAAACTTCCTCCAGGCAAGCTGATCTCGTCGTGGTGTTTTATTATGCTCTTATACCTGCTCCCCACATATGAAATGCCTACACCACTTTAATTTTCAAAACCACAGAAGTCTTTGCCAACTTTAACCTACTATGGTTGAACTCCAGTAGAAGCAATGATTTGTATCAGCCTTTTCACTTCTATTTAAATAGAATGAGTTAATTCATTCAACAAATATTCACTACTCATGTGCCAAGTATTGACCTAAACTAGGTGGTTAAATCAGTGAATTAGAGATCCGTGGTTCTTTTCTAGTGGAGGGTAAGACAAAAAAAAAAAGGTGATAACTCAGTGTGGTAAGTGTTGATAGGACAGAAACAGAGCCTATGGGAGCACATAGGTGGGCTGCTTCTCTTGGGTTGGGGAGGGATGTCATGGAAGGTTAACTATAGGTCCTAATATCCAGAGACCTGGAAGATGAATGAGAACCAGGGAAAAGAAGGGAGTAGGATAAGAACCCCTCATAAAGGGAAACACGCATTTCAAAGATCCAGAGTGGAAAAACTGAAAATATTTCAGGTGAAAGCAAGTAGTCTTAGGCAGAATAAATGTTTCATGAGGAGAGAAACCATATCTTTTGTACTCGCCAACTTAGCTTCTGATACTATGTTTAATAAATATTTTGGGATAAATGAATGAATAGAGATAAGAGGATATTTTCTCTAGTGAATTAGGAGGGAAGGAGAAAAGGATAGTGTAGATAAAGTTTACGAATATAGGTTCAATGGCAGGATACTAAATGAGTTTTCATCTCCAATTTACTCTGATAACAAGAAATCGTGGTCATCAGGAAAGAATGAGGAAAATAGTGAGGTCAGAGATTTGAGGAAATTCCAGAAGTTTTTAAGTAGCTATTAGGAAAAATAGAAGAGATAATTAGAGAAATGAAGAAAAGTTGCAAGAATTGTTGATTGTCTGTCTAGTTAGAGTTTAGTGGCTATTACTATTCCAGTAATTTTTTTTCCTTCAGCAATTCTCAGTGGTCTGGGTAGAAGCACAGAAAGTGTAAAAAGTTAGATTAAATCACTTCATAAATTAATCTTTTATGTGCATATATCTTCTTTCTTTAATAAAATTATATGCTCCTAGAAAGTAGGGTTGCATAACATAGACCAGTTGAGCACAGTGCTGGAATACAGTAATTATTCAATAAATATTTGCAGAATGAATTAATGATTGATTTGTTCAAAGACCAAATAACCACATGGCACAGGCATGCTTTTAAATGTCAACCATTCCACAGTAACAGAAATGTGTATACTTTAGCTGACTGCTTTAGAAGGAATAATAATGCTTTTATTTATGTTCTTCAGGAGTGTTATGAATAAAAAAGATACTCCCAAACTAATTTTTAAAATTAATTAATGAATTAAAAAAAGATCACTGAATCCTGTTTCCATAAGCATGCTTTAATGAACTGTGCAATAAAGAACTCACGCTGGTAAAATAATGTGACGAGTTCATTTTTTCATTAAAAAACATTCAGTTCCAAGTTCTGTTAGTTTTCTAGTGCTGCTGGAATAAAGTGCCACAACTGGGTGACTTACACAATAGAAATTTATTATCTGACAATTCTGGAGGCTAGAAGTCCAGTTCAAGTCATCAGCAGTGGCAGTTCCTTCTGAGAGCTGTGAAGGTAAACCTGTTCTAGGCCTCTCAACTAGCTTCTGGGGGTTGCTGGCAATCATCGGCATTCCTTGGTTTATAAATGCATTACCTCAACTCTGCCTTCATCTTCACATGATGTTCTCCCTGGGTGTATGTCTGTCTCCGTGTCTGAATTTCCCATTTTTATATGAATATCAGTCTTATTGGATTAGGCCCCATATTATTGACCACATCTTAAGTTGATCATCAGCAAAAACCCTATTTTCAATTAAGGTCACATTCACAGGTATTGGGAATTAAGACTTCAAAATCTTGTTGGGGGGTACAACTCGATTCATGACACTACTACTGGGAAAGATAAATATAAGTAGGACACAGTTCTTGTCGTCAAGTTGCTGACAGACCTAGGTGGAAGGAATGACAAGTAAACAGAGTATAAGCCAGTGCTTTGGAGAAAGGCAGATAGCAAGGTCAGGGAAAAGTTCTTGGAGACAGTGACAGCTGAGATGAGCTCTGCTGAATGGCTAGAAGAAGAGAAGCAGCAAGGAATTCCAAGCAGAGAGAGAGTAGCTTGTAAAAAGGTACAAATAGCCTTGATCCTTATGGTCAAAGGAGTGAATGGGGTTAGGAGGAGATACTAAGAACTGAAGTTGGAGAAATAGAGGTTCATAAAGGCCCAGAAGTGATGTGTTAAGGAGTTTGGACCTTACGTTAGTGGCAATGGAAGTCTCTGAAGAGTTTCAAGTAGAGGAATGAGAAGATCAGATTTGGTCTCTCCCATTTTGCCTCATTAGTGTTTGCTGTTGTTTAAAAAAATGCATTAAATTATATTCTGTGTGGTTGGGAGGATATTCTATTTTTTATCATAAAGTGTTTTGTTTTGTTCCCATATTTTTGCCTTTTTTCTTCACTTATTAAATTGCTCATTAAAACTCACTTAGGGGAAACATTTTTCCCCTCGATACTATGTTCATGATTTCGTTTGAGATATTAGCTTTTCCTGGTTTGTGCCTTCTCCTATTACCTGTTTGTCACAGCCCATTTATGAAACTAAACTTTAAAATATAAAATATATCATCAATAGGCATTTGTAATCTGCTAAGAATCTAAAGAGCTAACACTAAATTCATAAATTTGTTTATATGCATATTATAATTCACCAAAGATTTCAAATGGGCATTTTCAGCAGATGTTTGGCTTCACTATTCACTTAATCATCTTTATGGTGTTTCTTTGTAAAAGAGCTAATTGTAAAATCTGGATTCAGCTTGAGTCCTAAGAAAGAGTAAGAGTTCTGTAATTGAGATAATTACACAAGTATCTTTTTGCAATGTCATTTTGCTCATTCTGAAACAATGAAAGACGTACTCACTATGGCTCAGATTTATAAAGTGTCTAACCAGTATTTCCAGTATTTATTGTATAATTTCAGACATACCATGGTATACTATACTATAAAGGTATAGTAATCAAAACGGTGTGGTACTGGCATAAAAACAGAAAGATCAATGGAACATGATCAAGAGCCCAGAAATAAACCCACGCATATACAGTTAACTAATATTTGACAAAGGAGCCAAAGTCACTCAATGAAGACAGTCTTTTCATAAATGATGTTGGGAAAAGTTTATATTTGCATGTAAAAGAATGAAACTGGACCCCTATCTTACACCGTTCAGAAAATAAAATTAACTTGAAATGGATAAAAACTGAAATGTAAGACCTGAAACCATAAAACTGCTAGAAGAAAACCTAGGAAATAAAGCTCTTTGACATGGGTCTTGGAATTTTTGGATATGACACCTAAAACACAAGCAGCATAATAATAAATAAGTGAGACTATATCAAATTAAAAATTTTCTTCACAGAATAGACATATTTGCAAAACACATATCTTTTGAGTTAATATACAAAATATATGAAGAATTCATACCACTCAATAGCAAAAAACGCATAATCCAATTAAAAATGGTCAAAAAACCTATTCATTTTTCCAAAGAAGATATACAAATGGACAACAGGTACGTGAAAAGATGTTTAACATCACTAGTCATTAGGGAAATACGAATCAAAATTACGATGAGATATCACCTCACACCTGTTAGAATGGCCATCACCAAAAAGACAAGAGATAACAAATATTGGTGAGGATGTGGAGAAAAGGGAGCCCTGTGCACTGTTGGTGGGAATTTAAACTGATACAGCCACTATGGAAAACAGTATGGATGATCCCTCAAAAAATTCAAAATAGAACTACATTGTGATCCAGAAATTCTACTTCTGGGAATATACGCAAAAGATACAAAAACACTAACTCAAAAACATATCTGTACCTCTATGTTCATAGCAGCATTATTTACAATAATTAAGACATGGAAACAACCTAAGTGTCCATTGATGGATAAATGCATAAAGAAGTTGTGGCATACACATGCACTCACGCGCACGCGCACACACACGCACACACACACACACACACACACAATGAAACATTATTCAGTCATAATAAATGAGAAAATCCTACCATTTGTGATGACAGGACAGACCTTGAGGGAATTACACTAATAAGTCAGCTAGAGAAAGGCAAATACTGGAGTCTAAAAACAAAAACAAAACCCAAAAAACTCATAGAAAAAGAAATTAAATTTATGGTAACCAGAGGAAGGCAGGGGGTCAGGAGAGGAGGAACTGGAGGAATGTGTTCAAAATGTATAAACTTCCATTTATAAGATAATTAAGTACTAGGGATGTAATATACAGCATGATGGCTACAGATCACACTACTGTAAAATAGATATGAAAGTTGCTGAGAGAGTAAATAAATCCTAAAAGTTCTTGCCACAAGGGAAAAAATTACTATTTTTTTCATTTTTTGCATTTATATGAGATGATGAGTGCTAACTAAACTTACTGTGGTAATCATTTAACAATAACTGTAAGTCAAACTAATATGCTCTATACCTTAAACTTATACAGTGATATATGTCAATTATCTCAATAAAATTTGGAAAAAAGACATGCCATATTTTACATGATAAATAATAAATGGACTTTTGAAACAAGTCACTTATTCTCAATCTGTTTGTTTCCTAATATGTAAGATGGATATGATAATATATGCCATGACCACTGTGTGGTATAATAGAAAGATTAATGACACAAACCTAGGATCTATCATTTAAAAGCTGTATAACTTTGTAGCAAGTTATTTGGCTTCTTTCAGCATCAGTTTATCAGGAGGATAATAGTTAGCCCCCAAATCATAGTGCTAATTAATACATTATGATAATGTATAAAACGGAATTACATAACATAAATACTAGCATAAGTATCAGTATTCACAGAATATCCATTCCCTTTGCCTTCCCTCCCAAGATTGTAATGAGAATCAAATGTGATAATTCTTTTTAAACTGTAAATCACATATTTATGTAAATTTTAGGTATTATTGATGAATAGGTATGATAAAAATACTAGAAAATGAGTTATCAGCTACACAACTGTGAAGGTACTGTCACTCACATCATCTTATATTTTATTTCCCAAACTCTCTTAAAATACTGTCATTCATCATTATAGTTGGGTTTTTTTCCATGGAATAAAATGAGACTAATTACAGATCTGGGTTCTAATCCCTTATTCTTATAACACCTTCTTAGTGAATCCCCTCTAGTTATTCTACACATTGCTCAAGTTGTGAATTCTTTATCTTGCTAAGAGTCTCTATCAGGGTTGCACATGTACACACTATGACATTTAATAAATAATATTTATATGTTCAGTACTGTGCTGGCATTGGCAACACAATTCCAAATGTAGAGAAACTATGACTATATCTCAATGATTGACACAACTAGCTTATATCTTTTGGATATACAGGTTTAGTAATTTTGAGATGTGGGTCAATTTCAAACAGCTATGGGCAGATGAAGATTTAATGAAGATTCGGTTTAATCCCTGTTCTAGAACATTCCTCAGTCTCCAAAAGATCATGAAATACTTTTTACAAATACATTGGAGAAGATTAGAGAAACAGTTACACCATAATACTTGTAAGACAAATGGTAATATGAGAGGAGCTTTAAATGTTTTAAGAGAAATGGAAGAGAGAAAAAAATGGGGGAAAAAAAGCTTGACAAGTGAAGTCAGGTGAATTCATACCGCACTATCATAAAGATTAGAAGTTAACTAGGTGAGAGTATTTAGGAGGAGCCTCAGGTGGAAAATTTGTAAAGAGTCTCACGGAGAGAAAAAGATAATGTCACTTTAGGAAACAAGTATGTCAACCCAGCATTGTAGGGAATTACAATTTCAAACTGGGAGGAGCAGCAAAGACTTCTAACCATTGGATTTTTAAGAGAGGCATGTAAAAAAGTGTGTAAATAAGCACAGCCTTCTCAAATATGTTTTATCTGAAGAGTGCATTAATTTAATAAAACAGTCTTCTACAAGTTCATAAAGGATTATAAATAAAGGAGATAAAGAGCGATAATTAAGTCACAGGGGACTTTAAAGCCACATTATATATAAATTAAACCAATCACAATTAGAAAGAATTTTTTTATTATACTTTTAAGTGAAAATCCATTTAAATTTCCTTTTCTAATTATCACTCTGAGGAAAAACAGTTGAAAAATATCTTATATATTGTGTATATAATCAAAGCAGAGTTTCTAAATCCATGCCTTGGATAAAAAGAACAGGTACTCTCTCCATCTTTTAGTTTCACTTATCCAACTAGCCATTGTTCTTGGTGGTCTAGTACTCCACAGGAATATTACATCATCTACCAGAAAACTCTTTAAATTGTTTCTTTAGGTACTGAGGAAAGGATCGCATTCATTCAGTGGTCCCTTCTACCTTAAAGAAGGAAGTTGATAATACGAGTAATAATGACAAAATTTATTTAGTGTTTACTATGTGCCAGGCACTAGTCTAAGCACTTTAGCACTTTACATATTATCTTTCAGTCCTTTAAAAATGTCATTCCATTGGTCTCTGACCTCCACTGATTCTGATGAGATGTCAGTAATAATTGTCATTGTTCTCCCTAATGCAGTATATTTCCTTTCTTTGGCTACTTTTATTACTTTATCTGTGGTCCTCTCCAGTGTCTCTGTATCCCTGTGTTCTGTTCCTATAGTTGTCTATTTTGTTTGTTTGTTTGTACTTGGCCTGCTTGGAGTTTATTGAACTCCTTGGATCTCTGTGTTGACATTTTCGATTAAATTTGAAAAAATTAGAGTTTCTTTTCCTACTCATAATCTCTCTCCTCTCCTTATGCAACTACAGTTACACATATGTTAAACTGCTTAATATTGTCTTAATATAAGGCTCTGTTCATTTTTTTCAGTCTTTTTTCTCTGTTCTATGTTTAAATTTCTAAGTTTGTAATACTAATAGTAATAATAAAACAATTATATAATACAACTAATTGGTCACCCTTTGAGGACTGATGATGGGGAATTAATTATCTTGAGGACTGTGTAAATAATAGGAAAGAATCACTTATCCTGCCTTTTCTATATGAACTCTATAAATATAATAGATGAGAAGTGCCCCTTGATAAAATAATTCTAGATAATAAATGAAAACAAATTGATAGAATTACAATATTATTATTTTCACCTCTTATGAAATAATATATTTAAGAATGGAACATTAACACCTGCTAATATTAAAAAAGAGTAAAAATTAGTATTGTTTGCTTTCTTATAAAAGAGCACACCATCACTTACAGTCTTGCCAAAGGGATCACACATGTGTCTGATTATACCTCTGAATCCAGCTGTACATTTGTAGAAAATTTAGATAAGAGAAAGGAATGTTGAACAATATCATAAGTATATCAGAGATGTGAACTGGAAATCTCAAAAGGTCAGATGGCTTGGGTGTCTCAGATGATATACTATAAGGAAAATAAAGTAATGGAGTGAGATTCTCTAGATGAAAAGAGACCATTAAACTAAAAAAAAATGGACAAAACTAAAACAGAGTGTCTAAGGGTGCATAAAACCAATAAATGGGTGACAAAAACAAAGAAATGTAAGGATGCGATGGCTATAAAATTCAGCTTGGTAGTTTAAGAAGGAGCTGAGGAGCTGTGATTACAATGAAGTGTGTATAAAGGCTTCTAGTGGCTGGCAAAATTCTAGTCTTGTTCCAGGTGGTGGTTACAGGATATTTGCTTTACAGTAATTACATAGAAATAACTCAGTAAGCTCTGTATTTATTTTGTGTGGTTTTCTATTTATGGTTTATTTTATAATAATAACATAGACACACAATATATTGTTCATGATTCTCTTTGTATGTATGTATTAGTAGATAGGAAAGAAAATTTTAAAAAGTCTTTTAAAAACTGACTTTTAAAAACTGACTTTAGTTTGTTTTAGGAGAATGTAAAATTTTCTGTTAGGCCCATGATAGATTTTTTTATTAGAGAAAGTTCCTGGGTAGACTTTTGTGTCAAAATAGGCCTCATGAATTATCTACTTGAGAGTAGATGAAACAAAAAAAGAGTTACATTTCTCTACAAAACAGAAGTTCAGGAATTTTGGAATGTTTTTGTGGCAGATGTAGAGAGAAAAGATGTAAGGAGGATTTTTTATTTTTTTGAGAGAGGGAGTATTGTGGTATTGAATTATGTCCTCAGAGAAGATGTTTAAGTTCTAACCCTGGTATCTGTGACCTTATCCAGAATTAGGAACTTTGCAGATGAATGGGTTAAGATGGGGCTATCAGAGTGGTCCTAATGCAATATGTCTCTTTAAAAGGGGGAAATTTGGACACAGAAACAAACACACACACACAGGCAGAACACCAAGTGACGATGAAGGCATAGATATATCTATAAGCCAAGGGTTGCCAAAGATTGCCATAAACAACCAGAAGCTTGTTGAGAGGCAGGGAAAATTTTCCCTCACAGTCCTCAGAAGGAATCAACCCTACCAGCATCTTGGTCTTAAACTTCCAGCCTTCAGAACTGTGAGACAATAAATTTCTGTTGTTTAAGACTCCCAGTTTGTGGTCCTTTTTTACAGCAGCCCTAGGAAACTAAACGTGGGGAGAGAGCAGTCTGTGGCAAAATAACGACAGATTCTGGATTAAGAGGAGAGGCAGCAGGGAGAAATTTCCTGTGGCGAGACGGCTGAAGAACTTTATGACTGAAGGCAACCAGAGTCGACCTTCTGAAATGCCGAGAAGGGTGCTGGACTTCCCATAGCATGCCGGCTGAGGGCCTGAACCCTCATTGGGATATTAAGGGAAAGGGTGATTCCAGAAGGCAGAGAAGTTTGTAGCAGTAAGGTTACAAATCTAGGCATATGTGGAGGATTGCGTATGGTTTGGTATTACAATATTTACGTTTATTAATATAAACGAGGAAAAATTGCATTTATACACATAGGAATGTGTATTGAAGAAATATATATGTGTATATATATATATATATATATATAATAGTTAAACATATAATGAACTTACTTTTTATTTGTATACCTGTTCATATACAAATACGTATATAGAGAGAACATGAATATACATATGTTTCAGTGTGAAAAAGAAATAAAATGTACTCTTCATTCAGAGGCTTCTATCCCTCCCAGCCGGAAATAAAATACGCTGAAAGGCAACTAAAAAGATGAAATCACTGTCAAGGACAGGCACATAAGGAAAGCAGTTTTATTTTTAATGTTTGAAGTCACAAGAGTTATTTCTGCAACTGTGCTGCTTGGCTATTTTTCTTTTTTTTCATTTTCAGTATTTGTCTTTCATGCCTATGGGCAAGGACATTTGTATTGCTACCTGCACAGCCCCTCCACAGTAATGTCTCCCATTTCAACTCCCTCTGGGCAGCTTCCCTGCATATAAAGACCATGAATTATAACTATTTCCATTAAATGATTGTGTGGGCAACTCTGTTTGTTACATTTTTAAAGCCTTAATGTACTAGAGCCAATTATAGGGGCAATTAGAGGGTGACTTCTCACTATGGATTCTAATCATGTGTCCCTAATGTCAAGTGAACTGGGCCTCCGCATTTTCACTCTAAATCAGCAGGCCTTGGGCAACTTGGTGTCCTGAATCAGCACATGGGAATTGAGAGTCACTTGACAAACAGATAGAAGAACCATAAGAGATGAGTATTTAATTCTAGAATGCAAATAATAGAGCTGCTGTTTGTGGAATGTCTACTATGTGCTAACATCTTTACATTTGCTTTATCTTATTTAAACTGGAAAACTACATTATTATTCTCAACTTACAGTAAAAGTTGCTGAGATTCAGAAGATATTTGCGTTTATAGATATCTGCTAATAAAAATCATATATAGGAATTGAACCTAGTCTGACATCCGAGCTTGTACTTTTTTTCCAATTCACCACGCTGACAAAGCAAAAATGATTACGATCCATTATGAGATATTGTCTTTTCTCTCCAAGAGTTCATGTTTCAACCTAGTCTTCACAAAAGAGCTGACCCTGGTTGTGCTGCTGTAGTCATTCTTAAGAGAGAGAGAGCTGACAGGTTTGAAACTTCCACCAGTCTGTTCCTTAACCAGTTGCTAATGGGAGGATATTCTTCTCTGTCAGCAGCAACTGCTTAGGAAATAATGAGTCCATGACAGCACCTGCAGGTGGAATTCCAGGTAGAGAAATCTTCCATCCAGACACCTTGGGCATGTGGTGACGTCAATTAGAGGGAATAAGTTAAATATTAGATAAAAGTTTTTTACCTATCAATACGTAATTTATCTTTCTTCTTTTTGTTATTTGCTCTTAACTGTGTATACAACCACTTCTTACCAAACACATCAGGGAAGAGGCGACCTTGAATACAGTACAGGCGAAATTTTGGGTGAAATATGCTTTCAAGTTTTACCACTATTATAGCTAGGGATGCTCTTCTATAAGATTACAGATATTTGAAAGAAATAGCAATACTCACAAGTGAAGCTTGTTAAAAAATATCCAGGGCATCCTTTTCTCTGATCTTAAACAACTAAAATCAAACAAGTGACCAAAATGGCCAACACATCCATTCTTTAGCAACAGAATTAAGTCCCATGAAAGGTTTGCAAGGAGAACAACAACATCATAAAACACACCGAAACTCAACATTACTTAGCGTTTTTGACGTTAACTCCAGCAAAATATGCTGGGTGAGCAGAACCATAGGAATAATTGTTGTACACAAAAGCATTTTGAAAAATAACAGGGCTCTCTGTGACAGAAACAAAGCCCCACTAGGCTGGGCAAATAAAATGACTGCTAGCAGGAGAGGAAAAGCCTATTCTTCATTCTCCTTTTCTTCAAAAGAAACAGGAATATAAGTGAGGCGGGCATCATTTTGCATTATCTTCTGACTTCTGAGCAAAAGCAGAAGTTATTTTTTTAATACTGAAATGATGGTCCCTGTTGCAACAATATTTTAGAAAATGAAAAAGTAGAATTATAAGCTGAAGAGAAAACAACATCAGAAATATGATTATTGGGGATAAGGTAATGGAAGGTAGGCTCCCCAACATACTTAAAAAAAAAAACACACACACACACACACACATATGAGAGTTAGAGAGTTTATGGGACAAGGCGCTTTTCAAAGGCGGTGACCAAAATGTTAATGCAAGCCCCCAAAGAACAATGACAAATAACTCTCTTGTCACTTTTGATTGGGGAAACTCATGATGCAATGAGGAGAAACATGATGATGTGGATGCAAAAGCTGTTATTTGAAGAGGCAGCTTCTTCATTTTAAAAATGCAGTTGTTTTGAGAATTAGAGAAGCTAACAGATTAAACTACTACAAATGCAATGTATATTTTGTGGAATGTCTACAAGTGATAAATATGGTCTGTAAGGGATAAAAATTAGAAATTTTAGTGTGCAAAGATAAAAATTAACAGGGTGGTAAGAGAAAGTCTTTTAAAGAGGTGAACATTAAACCTGAATCATTAAATGTAAGGTTTTCTTAAGTATGTCATTTCCTTATGAAGCATAATAGATGAACACTCCAGGCAGGAAGATTAATAGATTAAAAAAAAAAATGCCCTGAACTGGAAAAAGAGTTTGGTATGTAAAGAACAGAGCACTGTCCAGACCACATGCAGTAGGGAAAAAGCTGCATAAGGCATGGTTGGACAGGTAAACATGAGTCAAAAGACGGGTAAGAATAAATTGCCTCCTTCTGATATTCTCCAACAAATCAAATGCAAGCTCTTTTTTCTCGGCCTCCCACTTTCTCACAGACTCACACAAGTGAACAAGATTTAAGGGATGACCCAACTGGAGCTCTGCTCTAGAACAAGACTCTTTGAGCCTCCACTTAAACCCTTGTGATAACAAAAATCTCACTGTGCATTGCAAGGCCCTGTGGTCTAGCATTGGGTAGTCCTCACTGTTCTTAAGCTTTTCTTTACACTAAGTCAAGGTCAACTACCCAATAATACCTACTTTCCCTAGTTCTGTACTCTATATTGACAATTCCTTCATATCATAACTTTTAAGTGTTTTTCTCATTTATTCAACAAACATTTATTGGGCACTTACTCTGTGAGAGCTGCTGTTGTAAGTGCTTGAGGGCACAGCAGCGAACACAGCCAAGTGTTCTGCTTTCCTAGGATTTATATTCTAGATTAAACAAATCACTAAATCCTTAATATAATGCTTGGTGGTGATGCATCCAATGAAGTATAAAGCCCTGAGTATAGTGAGGGAAAAAGCCATGTGAACAGGGAGAAGTGTTCCAGACAGAAAAATACAGCAAGTACAAAGGTCATAGGCAGAAACACAATTAGAACTTTGGAGAAACAGCAAAAAAGCCAGTAGGACTGAAGCCTCATGGGTAAAGGAAGACGGAAAGAAGATGAAGTCAAAGACACAGCTTGTAGACTATGGCAAAGCCTCAGAGTTTGATTAAGTGGGAAGGGAAGCTAGTGGATAGTTTGAAGCAGAATGTTGAGTGGATATAATCTGATTTATATTTTTAAAAATCATTCTGGCTGTTGTGTGGTGAATAATAGATTATAGAGAGGCAATAATAGAAAATAACAATAGAAGAGACAGAGGAAACAGAGACTAGTTTGAGTATTATTACAGCAGTCTGGGCAAAAGGTGATGGTGGTTTGGATTACAACAGCATAAGAAGAGATGGTGAAAAATGACGTGATTCAAGATTTATTTTGAGAGTAGAGATGAATTTACTAATGAATTGGGTATTGAGTTTAAGAAAGAGAAATCAAGAATAATTCCCAAACAACTGGTGCCATTTAATGAGCTAAAGACTCCAGAAAGAACTAGTTTTGGAAAGTAAAATTGAGTTATGTTGTGTGTATGTTAATCCTGAAATGCCTATTAGATATGTAGCATGACAGGGTGGGGAGGGGAGGCGGGGAAACTATGTTAAATCTATAGTATAGTGATAAAATTTAAAAGCCATAGGACCAGATGAGATTACCTAGGAAGAAAGGTAGCTAGAGGAATAAGGAAGTGCCAGAAATGAATCCTAGAGAAGTCTAAGCTTTAGAAATTAAAAAAATAAAATGTTTGAAAAATCTCTATAATTTCCTTCTCTCAATTTATATTCTTGTATATCTTCACAGATAAATTTTGAGAGTATATTATTCAAAAACCAAAGTAGGTTTTTCTGGAAAAATATCTGATATCCTTCATGAAAATGAAATGTTATTGCAAAGACTTGAGAACTAAGGTAGAAAAAAATAACCCAGAAGCCTCAAATTGTTTTTTGAAACATTGTCTAATGGATCAAATGTTCCACTCTAACAGATGTCTCGCCCAATACTGTTACTGATATTAAGTCAAAGGCATCGTGAATACAACTGGCAGAGAAGAAGTTGAAGCTTTTCACAATCAGCTATTCTATTTTTCATGGTACTATTCTTAACAGTTATGTTTTATTCCTGAGAAATTATATTGAATTTATAACTAATGTTCAGAATGATTTTTGTCTTTCTTAAGATTTCTTAGATCATAAGATTTTTCTTAGGAAGAGTTCTGAGAGAAAGTTCCAGATAAAAGTTTTAAACATTGCGAATTATAATATTGAGGAATTATACCACTTAGTTAATAAGCAAATTAAGCAGGCATGAGTCCTCATTGAGTAGGTCATGGCACCTTCTGTGAATGAATAGAAGCTAATTTTCAAATGCTGAAGGAAAGATTTAGAAGGGAGCAATTCAATTTCATCAACCAGTTGGTAAGCCGCCAAATGCTCATATTTGGTTTCCAAGGGATCATCCAAAGTAAAACCCTTCTGAAGCCTGATCTAATGGAACCATCAGGAAATGATCACCGCCAATCTTGCTGGGGTCATCTGAAAATGTTGTTGCCAGTAACAATCTAGAGTAGAAATGTATATGACAGATAATCAAATAAATACACTGCCGAGCTATTTAGAGCAGTGAAGAAATGCATGTGATAGTAGATCTAAAAAGATTTTCCATTAGTTAATGTAAATGCAGAGTCTCAGAGGGTTAGCTTCCTATTAAATAAATGAGAAAAATATCATTTTTATTTTAAATTTAGGCATAAGGGGAAGATACTCCCGGAGATTATGCACCTTTTGTTCTAAAACGCTCCTTTTTAAAAAAGAACCTCACATTGCTTCACTTCATTGGAAAATCAAAGTATATACACCTGGGAAAGAAGAGTATCAAAGAAAAAACAGTGCAAGTTTCCAAAGACAAGATCTTTTAAAAATAGTCTAGTTTTCTCTTATGACAGACAGGGAAAACAATAGTTTTGATTCAGCATGGTTCAAGTAAGATTGTTTAGACTGTATATATAATATACTGATTTAAATGTCAAACAGTACAGTTCAAGGCAGTTCTGACTGAAGGCTCTTACAGTTATATCATGGACATTGAAGGAGAGAGGAAAGTCATTCATTTCTACATTCCCTACATGGTGAGAGACATTAAACTAGATGATTGTTCAAAAAATCAAACTTAATCCACTCAGCATTTCTCTTTCCAGCCAAATATTTTTCAGGGTGTATATCAAGTGGTGTTTCTCTCCACTTCCTCCTGAATTTTAACACTTTTAGATTTATAAATGTTAATGTTTGGTTATTTCTTATAACTGATTATCATTTCATTATACATGGTACTTTTCACTTTTTATAACCAGAAAATAAACGACCAATTTTTTAAAATTGTTAATTCTATTTTGCTGGTAGTATTAATATTGCCTTGATCTTCCATTTCTAAACTTTCTGTGTTTCCTTTAAAATCATTTTTTGTTATTTTAAAATATGTAATATGTGTACATGGTAGAAAATCCAAAAAGCACAAAGCGTACACAGAGAAACAGTAAGTTTCCTCCCACAAAATTTCTCTCTCTTGGGCACCCACTGTTACCAGTTTCTTTTTTAGATATGTTCTATGAATATACAAGTATATGGTTTACATTCATTTCTCCTTTACGCAAATGATTAAACATTATGTATACTGCTTGCATCGTGTATATGGTTTAACAACGTATGTGAGATTTGGTTCCATATCACCATATCGGTACATATAGAGCTCTTTTTTTTTTTACAGTGGACTAGTAATATGTAAATGTATTGAAATTTTTAGAACTATTCTTCTTTTGTCATTTAGACTGTCATTTTTTTTTTTTTGGATACTACAGATTTTTTTTGGTATTAACTTTGTTATTTTACACATATACAAGTTCATTTACATGATGAAAATTCCTAGAAGTAGGACCACTATGCTAAATGGTTTGAATGTTTAAAAAGTTAGAGATATTTTAACATTGCTCTTCAAGATGAAGGAGCAATAATATAGGAGGGAGCCTCTTTCAGCACACTTGCTAACGGCATTGTCACAGTTTCTAAATGTGGACAAATTGAAAAATGGTATCTTGTACTTTTAATTTGCAATTCTTTCATTATGAATGAGGTTGAGCATCGTACAAAGGTATGATAGGTTTATTGGGAACATCTACTTCACTCTAGGGCTTTCTTTTTAATGAGGAAAAGTTCCTAATTTTAATACAGCTCAATTTACCCATTTCTGCCTTTATAGTAGTGTGCTTAATTTTTAATAAAGCAAAATAAATAAAACTAAAATAAAAATTTGATTGTTAACAGTTTCAATTATGAAGTAGAAATCCAACTTTTTCTTAAGGTAGATGCAGTTTTCCCCATGTGACTTATTAGACAATCCATCTTTTCCTGTTTATTCAAAATGCCATCTTTATCATATAATAAATTTGTTTCTTGTCCATTTTCAGATTTTTGTAGTCTTTTACTTTGATATACCTTTTTACTTTTTAATTATTACAGCTTTTTAATATTTTTAAATATCTGGTAGGCTAGGACCCATCTCATTGTTATTTTTTTCTGAATTATTTTGGCTATCCAAGAAATATTTTTCATCACAGATAAAGTTAATGTTTTTACTTATATCTAAAACATATATCTAACTTTACATGATGAATTCCTAGAAGTTGAAGCACTATGCCAAATAGTCAAACATTCAAGAAGTTAGAGATATTTTAACGTTGGTCTTCAAGATGAAGGAGCAACATATCTAAAACAATGTAAATAATAGCTGTGATTAAAAGACATACTTTAAGAAAGGTTGCATGGCTGACGATATATTTTTTGAATCCTTAGGCGGGGTCTAGACATCTTGGGCCACCAGCTCTTTTTTTCTAAGCTCTGTAACTTCTGTTTAGTAAAACTTTAAAATACTCCTTTCTCTCTTTATTTAAGTCTCTGCTTATCATGATTATCTCAAGCTTTGCTCTTTGTCACTAATCTCAGTGACATCTATTTTTTTTTAGTGTTTACTCTCTCTCACACTCTGTAATATATACATATTACAGAATATTTGATGATATTTAGGCTCCGTATTGGGTTCTATACATCTATTTTTTTTGCAGTTCAGTCTATAGTTCTATCATTCTGTCTCTCAGAACTTGTTTTATTGAATTTATTTTAAGTTGTTCTATAGTATGAATTGTGAGCAGTTTCTTTCTGTTCCTTGAATTTTAGGTTGACCTATTTGTCCCCTTCCTGATTGTCTGCCTTCCTTCCTTCCTCTCTCTCTCTCCACCTCACTTTTTTTTTTTTTTTTGCAGGTTATGAGGACCAAGATCAAATAGGGTTAAAAGCATAAGTTCTGGAACCAGACATCCATAATTAGTGTCCTGGCTCTGACATCATCTGTGTGACTTCAGGCAAGTTACTGAACCTCCATAAGTGCATATATGTAATAAAAGTACCTCATGGGGAATCTTATAAGGACTAAAACAGATATACATATAAAACATTTAGAGCAATGCCTAACACCTAGTAAGTGCTTAATAAATTAGATTACAATGATGTTACTTCTTTTTGTTTTTGACTGTGGTATATTTGCAGCATTAATATTTTGTTTTCTAATCATTTTCTGCACCTGAGGCAATAGCTGAAGGAGTTATGGGAGAGCTCAGTAGAGGCTGTAGTCAAGAGTGCCATTTTTCTTAAAATGTCTCAATTCTGCAGTTTTTTGAGATTCTTAATAAATGTCCAATACCAATACCAAGGTCCATCTAGTTGAGTAATTTCTCTAATTCAGGGTGTGGCTACAGAACCTTAACTTCCATCAGAGAATATCAACATTACTGCTCACTTTCTTCACATTAGATTCTCCGAACAGCAAGTTTCAACTACTCTATGAGGAAAGATAAGGCTACCAGCTCAGTGCACTCTTCTCCAGATTTAGTGGTGTCAGTGAGAGAAGTCTTAGGATTTTGTCAATCATCATGATAGTTTCAGGAAGGGAATGGGAGTGGAGAAACACCTGGCCTTTTAAAGACTTTCTGCCACTGTTCCCTTCCTTTGTCAGTTTTTTAAGTGTATTATATTAAGTTGTGTTTCATGCCTTCTTCATTACTGTTAGCAAACATTTTTGTTGTTGTTAGGATTTTCCTTATGTTTTGCTCATTTTGTGAATTATTGGAGGGAAGAATTTCTATGAGCAGATAAGGCTAATCTGCTCTCATAACCTGGACACCTGTTCTTTAGTTGTATATACAATCTGCTTGATGGAAAACTGCCTATAGGCGTTTATCTTTCTATTATTTTTAAATCCAGTCTTTCCTTACAGATGTGAGATTCACTTTCATATCTATGTATGCTGGGAAACATGTGTCCCTGCCAAATTCCACCCTGTTTGTAAGAATCCCATCTATCTATCTTCACATTACCTGCAATTAACACAAATAAGGAAAAGGTGGTTAATATGAGGAATTGTTGAATTACTATTAAGAATGATAGCAATAGTACTGGATACTAGGCCCAGTTCAACAATATTATATTTAACAGATAAATATGAATTTATAAATTTAATTTATATTAAAATCAATGATTCTAAAATAAATGTAATATATTTGACAGCCAGTAGTTCATAGGAAATATTTAACTGTCCATAATTTTGATATAAACCAACAAAAAGTCTTAAAAACAAAGCTAACACAATTTTATATTATATTAACACGCAGAGTTTGGAGCTCACATACAGAACTCTGATCATCATAGTCTGTACTTATAAGCATATCAAGGGATCTCTACATATAATTCTTTGCATTATTTGGGTAGAATATTGCCAAAATTGAGAAAACTCATAGGATGGAAACAGTAAAATAAAGAGTCTGAAAGTCATGATGTATTAAGAATGGTCAATAAAATGGAGCTCCTTAGTCTAAAGAGGAGAGGCCTAAAAAGAGACTTGAAATGGCCTACAAATGTGTGAAGGGCTCTCCTACAGAGTTGTTCATCATAGCTAGAGAGAGAAGAAGTAATATTAATGGACAATTTTAAAGAAATTCCAGCTGTCAATTCAATTATGGGAAAAACAAATTGGGGCCATCTTCCAAGTGAACAGCTACCACCAGTGTTAGAAAGCTGTTTCTTCCCAGAGCATAAGAATAAAAGTTGAAGTCTTGGTAAAGACTTCCTTGTAAAAACCTATACATATTTATTCAGTGGTATTGTAATTATGCATACATACATTTCATATACTATACTGGAACTAGTATCCTCCTTTAAGGGAACACCGTGTCTCTATCCTCAACTGTTAATCTCATAGTCAGAGGTGCTCAATTAATGATTTGTTAAATACATGAGCGAATGTGAGTATTTTGAGAGATTAGAATATATGACACCTAAGAATTCTTGCACATCAAAATTATATATATTTTTAAAACTGGTACCACATTCAGTTGATTCAAATGAATAGATTTATGAAGGTTAAATTTTCCCATGTGAATCAGCTACTGATGAAGACTCAACAAATATTTTTAGATTCCTAGGAAGCAATTACTGAACTCTTTCTTCATAAGACTAATGGCCTATAAGGAACAAATATATGCCTTCTTCACTCACAACTATAAGACACTGACTCAAATTGTACCAAGTCTCTTTCCTTTGTTATTTTGACTCTTCCTTCTTCCTACCTGCTCTCTTTTTAGCCTTGACTAATAATTCTCACCTTTCCTAATATCATCTATTTGTGCAAATTTCCAACTTTCAGTAGACTCTTGGTAGGACTGCATAACTGGCTAACCCACAGCATATTCCATGGTTAAAAACTCCTAAGTTGTCTTTCTTGATGTATGTTAAAAATAGATTTTATTTTATCTTTCTTATTAACTTTCTATAAGGGATAAGATGCCCAAGATATCTAGCTGCAATTGAATTATTCTCAGAGACAAACCAGTACATGATTTTTGACTGACAGCTAATGGTATTCGGAGTCATGGTCCATGAATAAAATATCCTGCAAGCTTTAATTTTATTAGATCTCTATGTTCCATAAAAGAAGATCTTAATGTACACTGGTTGATGAGTTGAGAAACCAAATTATAAGTCTATTTATATTAGTTAGGGAACTATGATGAATTTAGCATGAATCCAATGCTAGCTAGCAGAGGAAGACTGCATTGTTTCAGTGTAGGAGAATGCCATTGTTCTAAGAAGGAATTTAGGAGAAAAGCCAAAACTTTATTCACTATCATTCCTTTGATTTCACACTTAGCACTGCCTGGCTTAATAAATGTTTTTGAAATAAAATACTTATTGGGTGAATAGATTATTATTTTTCATACTTATTTGCTTCTTAAAAAAGTAAAAAATATTTAAACTTAGGTTCTGGTCCAAATCCTAAAGTCTTTTCATGAAATTGATTGCTGCTGATCATAAGTCAGAAAGACTTATAGTCATAGTATTTACCATGGCAACACATTTCCTTTCAAAACTTTAAAAAATGCTATAAATGTAAATATTTACCTCAGCAAATATTCCCAGTTAGGTAAACAGTGTTTGCTGTGTGAATTATAAAACTTTTGAATGTCTAACAATCAAAACTACATATAGTACGATGCATTTTTTAATCTGAAATTTGCATATTAAAAAACGATTTTGAATAACGATTTGTTCAAGGAGCCATTGATCATAAATTCTGTCTAAAATTATAAGCTAGTTTTAAGCAGCAAAGACATAAACTAAAAACGAAACAAAAAGAAAAACACAATGTCCACATGTTAGCCTCAAAGAGTAGATGAGAAACATGGCTTTATTTCTTAATTTCCAAAAGGACTTAGCAAACAGAATCAATTGTTTTACTCTCCCATAATGCTATAATGTACAGAATAATGGGGATTACAGAGAAAATATTTGATGAGTAAATCATTTGCTATGAGATCTCAGGAGAAAACATTTTTGCATATATTATTATGAAAATACTACAAATATCAGGTTAAAGATAGAGACTTCCAATCCACAAGCACATATCTTTTTTCCAGAAATAATCAGAAACTAATCATGTATATATGCAAGAAATTCTACAGAAATTGCCTGGGAATAGGGTGCACTCATCAAATGTGTTGCCCTTTGGCCAATTTTAAAAAAACAATTTGTTCTTTGGGGGGACAGAGAGTGGTTTAGCCACAATATATTTTCAAGAAGACTATTTTCCTGGCTTAACACAAAAAGTTAAGCATTTTCTTTTTGACCCTGAATATTATGTTTTAATAAAAGGGTGCACTACACATGTACTCAAGCAAGTCCCCCTGTGTCCTCAAAGGAACAATTTTGGTAAATCAAAAGGAGTGAAAACATTTTAGCACTGAAAGGAAAATGTAGTGTTCTGGGACCTCATGCCAAACAGCTGAATTTGCTCTTTGTTCTTATTAAGAGTCAAACCATTGTTCAGAGTAGCCCTTCACCACAAATACCTACCTACCACTTAGAACTCAGAGCCTGGCACATGGTTCTGAATAAAGAGAAAACTGTGCCTTGCATTCAGAGATACATTTGAACATGCATTAAAAAAATTAAAATACATTATAATTTACCCCATGGCAAGAAAGGGGGAAAGGTATGGTGCCCCTTGATGCAGTAAATGATTGGCTGCAAGTAATCAAAACAGTTGCATAACCCTCTGTGTTTAGTTTTTACTAAACGGTAAAGAGTTCACTAGTAGCCTGATGAACTGCTTTGGTATGAACAGCTAAATTCTTGACAACTGAAAACTTTGCTAAACCTAAATATTCCCATTTATTGTAGTCAGGTGATAGTAGTACAACTTGCTAAAGTACACCATCAGCAAAGCTATCCATGGACAGAGAGATAAAAAGATGAATTTCAACAGAGGCAATCTCTGTAGTACATTGAGGGCAGTGCACTCAATTTTCGGTTAAAATATTAATTTGTTCAGTATTTGCTGAGCACTTATTATGTGTTCAAAACCTGAAGCTCTAGGACAATATGCCAAAAATCAACTTGTAGAATAGTGAAATTGTCAAATTACCACCTCTGACAAGCGTCAGATGAGTTCCTCACAACATGCAGAAAGTTCAATCTGGTCATATTAGTGTTAGAGAGAGAAAAGGCAAGAGCAGATTAAAGAACAAAGGGATTAGAGAAAGAAAATGAGTATGCAGATGCAGACAAGCTGGTAAACTTCATTCAAGTTAGATATTTAAGAAATTCTCTGTCTATAATATCAGATACATGTCAAGTTGATATTTAACCAAACTGGACAATATATGTGTCATCTAGGCTATTAAGAAAAAATAATATAGAAATCCTCAATAATTTGGAAATTGGTTTTTGGTTAATCGCACTATTAAGGAAAGGACTAGATGCTTCAAACACTTTTATACCAGTCTCTTGAAGAGACCGTTTCTGTAAAGTATGAAAAAACAGGAGTCCTCTCAGCAGTAAAATGATTCGGCTCCATCTTGGCCATTTCTCTTCTACCTTGCCATATGCAGTAATGGTCATGATTTGTCTCTAACTCTTCTTCATCTTTTCACTCCAATTCCTCCCCTTTCTATGCAGAGTTTGGTCATAGACTCAACCTGAGGCTTGTACTTTCCTTTTAAGTGTTCACTAGATGCCTCAAATTTAGCACAGGCCAGGGCAAAGATTATAACTCAGTGTCTTAAGTGTTAGAATTAGGAGCTTGTTAATCTCCTCAATTTGTATTGTTGATAGCTATCCTTCCTATACCATACGGGTTGCTTAGATGGCCTAATAACAAAAGAAGAGAAAAGAACAAAGCAACTTAGGAAGGAACAAAGCGTCTTAGAAGTTCTTATAAGTGAAATATTGCTTTGATTGTGTCGATTAATGAAAGCTTTGTGGCAGAGGTAGAATTGAACTGGCTTGGCTCATGGGGGATAGATGATGTCAACGGGTAGTGGTCATGGTGCTGAGGGAAGACATTCCAAAGGTGGAAATGGGATGAGCAAAGGCCTTGAGACAGGAGAGTGTGGTATGTGTTTAAGAAATTGTACTTAGTCCAGCTTACCGGGATCAGACAATGCATGAAAGAGAGAAGAGAGAAGAGAAGGCTGAAACTTAATTTTGTTACTGGAAGAGAGGGAGATCATAGAGGGCATGAAATGGCTATGGCAAGAAATTTAGATCATTACTTGGTGACAATGAAGAACCACTAGAGACTTTTGAGCAGGGCTGTAATTTTTGAAATATTTATCTAGGAGAGGTGTGTAGGCATGAAAGAGAGTGACTGGCAATGTAGTCAGCTACAGTTGATCAGACAAAATATAATAAACACCATAGTATCGGCAGTAGTGATTTTAAAGAGAGAACTAGTTATTTTGAAGGTAGCTTCTAAGGGTCATGATGCTTGATTTAATAAAAGCATCAAAGAAGAGAGAAGAATCAAAAGAAAAAGACTTTGAGTTTTTAATTTAGATGACTAGGGCAATCTAATATAAATGGAGAGGTCAGAAGCAGGAGCAGATTGTACCAGTGAGGGCATATGGTAGAAATTGGCATTAAGGCGACATCACGAGGTCAATTTTCAACATGCTTGGAGATATTTCTACATGTGGAGTCTACTGAAATATCTGCTCAAACTAGGAAAACTAAGAAAAAATATATACACATAAACATACATACACATTTTTATAAAACATAGATTCATATGCCACATCATAACTCAGACCTGTTAGAAATAAGTTTGCATCAAGCTGGAGAGAAAAATACAGGTGCATTTAAGATATATGTGCACGTACAATGCTAACACCAATATATTGTTTATATATATATGTATATATGCTTGCAGAAATCTGAATTAACACAAAAAACATATTTTGGCTCCATCTGAATAGCTAAATATTAAAAACTTTTAGTTAACTTTCAATTCATTAATTCAAGAAACAATACTTTAAAGGACTAGATTGTGTAAAATACTATGGGCGACATTATTAAAGCACTAGAATGAATATATGCTTTGCTGCTTTTCTTTATTCAACATTTAGCTAATTATTACAACAAGTGTAAATTTATTATAAACATATATTGAGAAGTTACAGTTTTTATTCTGAAAATTATGAATTAGATAAACTATATCCAATTTACAGATGAGGAAGGTGAAGGACAAAGTGGCTAAGATACTTGCTCTAGGTCCTACAGGTACTTAAAGGTGTCCAGGAACTTCATCACTATAAATATGTCTTCTCTGTGGACTGACTTATACACATTATAAATGGCCATGAGTATAGTGACTTTTACAGTCGGTGTTTTTTATGGTTATTTTTACTTCTTGTACAAAACAGAGCTATAATCTTCACTGCATTTTCAGTTTGCACCAATACAAACCTCTACCTCTAAAACTGCTATAAATATATATATGTATATATATATATATATGAAGAAATTATAACAAATAATGTTTAAAAACTTTCTTAAAAGAAAGGAAAATTGCTGAAATTTGTGCTAGATAGACTTTACCACTCTTTCAGTTTTTTATTAAAGAATAACGTGGCTAAAATAAAGCCATAACAAGTCTACTTTTGATTATTACTAAAGCTATAGCTTTATCAGTTTTAGAATTTGGCCTGAAACTAGCTATAGTATCCTTAAACAACAAGAACATCTTAAAAGAGACATACCACTTCTCATATAAGTTTAGGCATCTTTGGCTTAGGCCACAGAATCAATCATCTGCACATGTTTAATTACATAGCTCCTTACAAGTTATGACTTAGAGTGTTCTTGGGAAAGTCACTACAAAGACTTTTATTGCGACCTATTTCCTGGGAAACCACATGTATACTTAAGATTTTCTTCCCTGAGTATTTTTGGTTGCTTGGCAAGTCTAAATGAATTTGCCTAATCACTGTTTCCTACCCATGATTATCCATTTTTTTTTTTAACTGACTGTCCACAGACAGACATCCCAGCTGCTTGCAATGACCAAATGATATAACTGCGAGGTTAGGAAAATTTTTATATATTGTTAAGAAAACACAGTCTAAATCAGAATTGCATACTACTCAAATATAAATTACTGAAATACATGGCCATAAATCATCAGCCAGATGATTCCAGTTGGGAAGATGAGCACTGCTATAAAGATGGAATCACAGGTCATCTCAGGATTAGTAATTTATACAATACATGGAATAAACACAAGGTATAGAATTGGAAAACTATAGATTTAATTCTGCCACAAATTACTGTTTTAGAGAACTCCTTAATATTTTATCTATACAAGAAATAACACTGTTTACCTATTGTCACATGTAAAAACAAATAAACTTAACCAAACCATCTCAAAATAAAAAAGTTTGGTATTAAAAATGCCTATAAAATAGATTTAACAAATGTTTATAACTGTTTAAACAGCTGAGGCAGCTATATTCATGATTTTTATATTAAAGATTATTGAGAAAAAGAAGCTCAATTATTTGGGTATTTCCCCAAATCCAGATATTTTACAAAATATAGGGAAAATTCAAATATTATTTTGACAGGATTTTCAGGCATGTTCTTCAGTTTTGTCCCGTTGAGATCGCCTTTTCGGTTGCATCATATCCCAACGTGTCCAAAAGTGAATTCCTAAACTTTTCCCCACAGGAGTTCCTCTGCAGTCTTCCCCATTTCACAAATAACACCCCAAAACATTCAATTGCTCAGTTAGAAAACAGCCTCATCCTTGACAAACACCAAATTTAGGTAATTCGTGAGTGGCATCAATTATATCTCTAATATATGACTTGAATCTGTCTACCTGTCTCTACCTTCTTTTGTCAGGTAACCCCTAACTGATGTCTGTTCTTACCTCTTTCAATGTATTTTCTTCACAGTGGCTGAATGATCTAAAAATGACAAATCTGATCATGTTACTCTCATGCTGAAAATTTGCTATGTATTTCACATTTCACTTAAAACGAGAACACAAATCTTTACATGTGGTCAACAAATCTGTACATGATCTGGCCCTTGCTTATCTTGAAAATATCATTTAATGTCATTCATTATTCTATTATTAAACTTCCATCATGATTGACTTCTTTTAGTTCCTAGAAGGTATCACAAGCTATGTTAGGGCCTTCATGCACACATGCTTTTATTTCCATCTGGATACTCTCCTTTACTTTTTATCTGGCTAGCTTCTATTTTTATTTATATTTCCAGGTTTAGCTTAAATGGTATTTCCTGAGATAAGTCTTTTTGACCTACTATTTAATTGGCACCTCCTTATATATTTTTTTGTCCATTCATAGTGCTTTTCCTAATTTATATTATAGGTGTTTTCTCCATCAGACTATAATCTCCTTGAGCAACAACTTTTTATACTTTTTTTTGTGAAGGACTAAATTAATGAATACATCCAGTTAGCTCTGTATTACATACACATAATCGAGGCTAGTTAGATCAGTTGGCTAAAATGTTGAGCTTACCATACAGAGTGCCCACACATTTAACAAAGGGCAGATAAAGACCTGTGACCAAATGTTAAATTTGAAATACTCTGGAGCATTTTGGCTTTCTTGGTTAAGACAAACAACCTCTTTCTTTATGCCTGATTGGAATCACAGCTCAAGCTCCATCACAGAGCTGATTTCATTTTGCCATGCATTAAAGTTAGTTGACTTTATGTCTCTCTCTCTCCCATTAGAACTTTCTGATTCTCCCATCAGAATCATATCTGATTCATTTTCATTCTCCACAGTGCACAAGAGTTTCCATGGTATGAGTTAAGCATTGGTAAAAATGTCTTTTAAATATATCGTAATTGAAAACTAAAGAATTATAAGGCGCTAAGTTAAGATTGCCATGTGTCATTAGTATAGAATCTAATTTAATAATTCATTTTACTCTGATGAAGCAATTTTTGCATTCAAGGCACTGTAAGAAGCATGACTAAAACAGTTTCTTTCCTAGTAAATCAACAAGCATTAGTGACCTTTGTACGGTGACAGTATGAAAAAGCATAACTGGCCCAGCATAATTGCAACAGGACCAGCATTCCCACACCCCTCTGTAGGGATCTGGCAGGAGCCTGCTTCCAGGGATGTAAAGTCAGTTCTAACAGTTTCCTTGTTCTCCTTGTCTCAGTAGACCAAGCCCAGGTATAACTGCATCACTCCTATGCTGTATACTTTTATTGGGTTATTGCCTGAGTATTTCTGGTTGATTAATGTTCATCTGTATCCACTCTCATGCCCCAAGGCAATTCCTGCTCCACTCCAGAATCAAAAGAGAAAACAGTTTGGTCCCAAATAAATCAGCTTGAAGGAGCTATGGTATCAAAGGCGAAGATCCAAAAAAATGTGTTCCTGGTAAAATTAGAGTTCTGGCTATGGATTCTATAGAGCCTATAATTGCTCTGCTGAGTAGCTGGAGGTCATCAAGTGACTCAGCTAGCAGGAGGCCTATTAATGAACGGTAATACTTTGCCCAGTGCTTAAAACTAGTATTTGCTTTATAGTTGTGCTGAATAATTGAACTGTAAACATATCTACATATTATATGTAGTATATCTTTTTAATAGAAATAGTGTGATGCTCATTTATTTAGCTTTAAAGCACTTTGCAAATATGATTTTAGTACATATGTAGGAGAGAACTTTCTTTCTTTTGTACTACCAGAATCTGTGGTATGGAAATGCCATACTTCTTTTCCTTTTTCCCTACATTTAATTCTGTGATTTTAATGATTTAAACTTAGCCCATGATGAATCTGAGTATTTTTTATTATGTTACCAAATAATTGTTATGAAGGTTAAAATCATATGTAGCAAAGAATACTACAAATAACATGTAGCTAATATTTGCTGGGCAGTCACTATTCTAAACACTTAATGTGAATTGATTCACCTAATCCTCACAGCATCTCTAGGGGCAAGAGCTATTATTATTCACATTTTGTAGGTGAGAAAATTAAGGCTCAATGACTATGCGATTTGTTCAAGGTCAAAGAGCTAGTGATCTGCAGAATGTGAAAATGATATAAATAGAGCCATTTCCAAATGAAGTCGGAGCTGTTATCCCAGAGGAATTACCTTGCATATTTTACTCCTCAAACTTTGGGAATGTTTGAACTGGGTAAAATAACCTGTGGAATAGGCCAAATCAACATTGTACTCCATACAACCATTTATAAAGCTGATAGGAAAGCAGGCATCCCGTCTATGAGGACTTCAAATTAAGGATATTCTTTAGAATTAGCACCACTATGTATAGCTAGAAAATAACTTAGCTTATTTGTACATATAGAAATTCCTTCCTTGGCTAATTGGCACCAATAGAAATTCCTTCCTTCTATTCATGTAATTATTTCCCCTCCCTTTCTCATAAATACCCTTTGCCTTCATTTCATAATTGAGACACTATTTGTGTTTCTGCCTGAATCAATGCTTCCCTGAAGTGCAATTCTTTTTCATTTCAAATAAACACTTGTTGCCTCTTACCTTGGCTTTCTATTTTTAGGTTAACAAGAGCTAGGGTGCACACCTAGCATTTTGGTCCTGGAGTTTGTACTTTTAACTAGCAAGCTCTGCTGCTCACCATGTGCTGGATATTAGTCAACTTCTTAACGCTCATAAACCCCATGGGATAGATGCTACCAATATGGTTCCCATTTAAAAATTAGGAGATTGATCCAATCAACATCACTCTGCTAGTAAGTGGAAGAACCAGTTCTTTAAATTCAGTCCTGTCGGACTTTTCTGAGATTTTTAAAATAATTAATTAATTAATTTTTTATGGTGCTATTGGTTAATGAAATCTAGTAAGTTTCAGTTGTACACTTTAACAGTAAGGCATATATATATTTACACTGTGTGTTCACCTCCTGTAGTTAGATTTCTTTCTGTCATCACATATTTGACCCCCTTTACCGCATCTACCTTCCCCCTCCTCCCACCCCTTACCCTGTGGAAACCACTGTTCTATAGTCAATGTCCATGAGTTTCTGCGATCTTAAATGCCATCCACTATTGCCTTCCAGAGAAGGTGGTGTGCCCTATTATTTTGAATCACATATAGCATTAGAGATTAAATCGATTTAAGAGAAAGAGAAATGATTTACTAAAAGAGTATAGTAACCATCCACTCATAATCTTCTAAAATATTTAAAATACTATTTAATAGCCAGTTATTAGTTTTTTTTAAAAAGTACGTGAAATACTGTTAAGCTAATATTAAATGTCATCATTCTGAAGAGCATAGCTCAAAGAACTATTCTTAAAAACTAATATAGTTATTCATCTCACTGTTTATGTGATCCCCCAGGGTAACTGCAACTACCTCAAGAGAGGTAATTTTTGTGAACATCTTAAAAAAAATAAATTTTAACTTATTTAGAGTACTGCAAGTATAAATTGTTATATAGTACTTATTGGGTATAACATGAGAATATTATAAAGTCCAAACAAATCACAACAGTGTTTTAAAAATAGATAATTGCTATTTCAAGATAGACTATTATTATCATTACTATTTTCCCAAATGAGATGAGTAACCATTTGTATCTGAAAAATTACAAAGTACTAATATGCAGGCCGACTCATGATGATTCGGTAAGATGTAAAATTTATAGAAAAAATATAAATGGTTGTTGTTATTGTTTATAAGGACATTCCAACATAAATCTATCCTTTCCTTCTCTGAGTTCATATTTAGAGCTTCGGTTTCCTTTACCCTCTGTAATAACCACTACTGCAGGATTTCAGATTTCTTGGTAGACACTGAATGTTGGAGGATAAAAAAAAAAGGAGTAAGTCGGAGATGGGTTATGGCATAAACTTTGGCCAAATGGTTTGTCATTGGTGTCCTATTATCAGTCATTCATGGTTTTATTACCTTTAGGCCCTTTGAACAGTTTGATTTCCACAACGGTCTCCAAAATGGGTCGTCTTCTGCGCACGTACAACCGGACGATAGAGCCTGCCTCTTTGAGGGCTTCCACGGCCTTACTGTGGGAAACCTCAGACACATCGACCTCGTTCACCCGTAAGATACAGTCGTTGACCCTGAAAGGAAGAAAAAAGACGTGAAGGTCAGAAGTAGCTAGGAGGATTTCTTAAAGAATACTGTGATCATCTAACCTTAAGAAGTGGGAGAGCAAAGAATATAAGCAATTTTAAAATGCTTAAGTTTGGAAAGAGTATTTCAGATGAAGGAAATTAAAAAAAGAAAAACAAACAGTTTCCCTAGGCTTCCGCATACTAACTACACTATAGTCAAGTCCTATCCTGAATTCCAGTCAACTCTGAATGGGACTGCATCACAAGTAGTGTAGTTAAAAGGACACATATTTTAAAGTCTCTGCCAGTTATCTCATCATTTTGATTGATTTTAATTGGTTAGACTGAGGGTTACAATTTTACTTTTATATAGACATAGCAAATGTAACTAAATTAATTTTCTTGAATTCTTAATTTATTAGTTATAAAAATAATATGTGATCATTTTAGAAAATCTGAAAAATATAACAATGCAGAAAGAAGAAAAATATATATACAACTCCATCACCAAAAATAAACTTCTTAGTTCTCTGGCAAATTATCTTACAGTGTTTTTGTTTTTGTCTTTGTTTTTTCAACTTCATCTCACAATATTATAGGTATTAAAGCTCAGATTTCACCTCCCTGTCCCCCACCCCCCAAAAAAATCTCAGACAATTCTTGCCAAGGTACTCACTTTGAAACTAAGAATTATGATAAATTCTACATTAAACTTTCCTTTTTGCCATTTTCTCATTGGAAAGAATAATTTGACTTTTCCTAAAGCTTTTCAGGTAGTTTATAGCTATGTAGCCATTGACTTCAAATCTCTTTTATGGTTATGATAATAATTAATGATAATATTAGTAATGATTAAAAGTATGAACCTAGAAATGAAAAAGATGTATCCCTCTTTCTGTATATCCTTTCTAGTGTTCCCCATCTCAGTTCTAGTGCTCCCCACCATATTGCTCAGTGTAAGAAATGTTGCTTGACTCCTCTTTCCCAACACCACCACACGTTCAGCTCTACCTGCAAAGGATATCTGCAGTCTAACCAGGTTTCCTCATCTGCACTGCTAGCACCTGGTTGAAGTCAACATCACCTCTCATCCGGATTACATACACAGTCTTCTACCTACTCTCCCTGGATCCTCTCTTGTCACCTTCAGTCCATTCTCCCCACAGAGGCCAGGGTAAAGTGAATATGGTTGGTTGCTTATTCACCTTCCATTCCCCAGTTCCTTCTCCCACACAGTGACCAATTTGTTCAGATAGATTCCTTAGCAAATAATTTGTTAAATGAATGAAAGAATAAGTCTAAGTTCAATTAATAGGCCCTCCACTTTCAAAGTTTATAAACACTGGTAATGTTCTTAACCTCTTTAAGCCTCCATAGTCTCATCTGTAAAACGGATATAATAGTAACACCTAATATAAAGATTTTGGGGGAATATTAAATATTAGCACAAACCCTGATATGTAATAAACACCTAATAAATGGTTGTTATTGGTAGCGGTGCAAATTTATTGATTTGTAATATTCTTAACTATTGAATCATTTTCATAATCTTGTAGAATAAGATATATTATCCACATTATAGAATGAGAGTTGTTCCAAGTGGGTAAGTTCTTTGTATAAAACTGTCAGCTATTTGAGTAGAGATTGGATATAATCTGAATTTCAAAATTTGGACTTTTTCTTCTTAGGACCACATATAGTAAGTCCTCAATGTTGTCAATAGGTTCTGTGACTTTAAGTGAAATGATGTATAACAAAATCAATTTTACCATTGGCTAATTGATATAAACAAAAGTTAAGTTCACATGGCATCTCTTCAACATTATATCAAAATAACATTGAACAAAATGATGTTATTTGAGGACCTTCTGTACATCTAATGTGATGAACAGATTTATGTATATTGTGTACACCAATTCAAAATTATAACATAGTAGTAGAAATATTATATAAAAATAATTGGAAGAATTTTCTATCATTTTTGTCCATGACTTTTCTATATCTGTTTGAAGATCTGAGTTATAGAAATTCTTATCTCAGTGAGAACCCTGATTAACCTCAAAATCTTGATATGGAACATTACACTCACTAAGATTTAGTGATATCATTTCATGATAAAAGATGCTATGGTTTTAACAGGTTTACACATACATTTCCTCTCTGACTGGCTAAATAAAATCACAGAAAAGTAACCAATTAAAATAGTTTTGAGAATGTAGGCATTAAGAGTATCAACCTCCCTGCAGCAGCTGGTCCTTTGAGAGTGGGTAATTTTGTCATCTCATGATAATGCAAAAAACATAATGTTTACCATCACCCTATGCTCAGAATGCTAATCATAACTTAAAACACTGCTGGCTGTAGAAGGGAATGGCTGACATTAAAAAAAATTCTGGATGTTGTATCTATACAAACTTGAGTAAATTTTTTCTTTTTGTATACAGTGGAAACCATGTCGATTGCTGGATTGAGGAAATCAGAGCCTAAATCAGCTATTTTTCTCTGAATGATGAAGTGGATGAAGTAGACAGCTTTAGTGCACTGAGAAGAGCATTGGGCTAGTAGTCAGTAGGCTTGGTTTTGAGTCCCATCTGTGTGTATCAGCTCTGTGACCATGGTCGTCACTTCATCTCTTTGAACTTCAGTTTCCCATGGAAAGGAAGCAGGCACAGCCAGAGTTAGGAGTAACCAGATAGATAATGTATATGAATGTATGTATAAACTGTCAAACACCACACATCTGAGCGTTACAGCTATCGACAGGTGAGTCAAAGATGCGGTGCTCAAGGATTTGTTATAAAGTGAACAGGATGAAAAATGACATTTTTAGAGGGCTATGTGCTGTACCATTCTTATTCGCTCATACTTAAATCAGACCAAATATGAAGCACTGATCCTCATTTTACAGACAACAAAATTTTACTGACAAAGTCACAGTGTTGGTGAGGGCATGCATATGATTTCTACCTGTTTTTGTCTTTTTCTGTAGCTGATGATAATACCAAGTTATTCGGAACTAATTATTTTAAATTAAAGAAAAAAATGGGAGTGTGAGAAAAGGAGTTTATATTCAAGTTCTTAAAACAGAATGGAAAGATTACCAAGCCACACCAGGGCACTTAACTTCCTGTAATTTAAAATAGCATTTGGTTAGAGGGTCATAGCTATTTAAAATTAATTTACTTTCTCTATCAGTAGCTAATTGTGAGTAAAGGCACCACTGGCATTCATTTTGAAACACATAAATTTATTATTAGCTTCATACTCAAAAAAATACTTTGTCCCAGTAAAAAGTTCAGCCTTTTTTCCTATTTTCGAGCCATTGTATTAGAAAGCCATTTATATACAAATTTCCTCTGTACTCTACCCATATAATTAAGTTGATAGTTTCACTCTTTCAGTATTTGTTGTTTCAGATATAAATCTACTACTCTTTTTGTTGACTAGAATTTTCCATGAGATTAAAAGATTAATTTTAATCTTTTCCTCGTCTCATTTCTTTTGAATATTCTGGTACATTTCCTTGCAGAAAATATCTCAGAAACAAAAGAGACATTTTATTATTAACATGTCCACAGAATCACATCTAAATTTTGCACTAAACAATTTAGTATTCTGGAACAGGAACTAGTATCATTAAAAAGTCAAACAATATTTAAATTATTAGTTTCATTTTGAAGATATAATTTAAAATAACACTTAATATATACTTTCTTTCATAGATATTAAGTATGTCTGTTATAAATATGTGTGATTTTGTACATTTTTAAGGATGTTAATGCATTAAAAATAATCACTAAATGCTATTAAAATTTTAAAAATTCCTTTTCATTATGCATTAAAAATACTGGAAAAAAAAAAGAGATAAGGTTTCAGCTCTGGTTCTCTGTAGATTTAGAAATTACAGATATTTTTAGAAGCCTATTTCTACCTTTGTGTATCTTCCAAAAGTTTTATATGGCTATGTATCACAGCAGAGAACCTAAGATCATGGTCTTGAGAGTCCATCACACCTGGATACAATAGAGTGTTGTCCCAGCTCTAGAACTTAGGAGCTGCGTGACTTTACACAAGTCACTTGACATCTTGAAGCCTCAAGGTCTTCATCTGGAAATAGGGATAATAAGATTGCTATATGGATTAAATGAGATAATGAATGTGAAATAGTACAATGCCTGACCAACAGTAAGGTATTATAATCTTGGAAAAGAGAAAAGAATGACTGCAGAAGAAAGGATGTGAAGAAGCTGTGATGGAGAGTAAAAAAGATGCTTTACAATCAAGATACTGAAAGAATTTTTGAAATTTTGTATGAGGAGAGGAGGAAAAGATATGATGAATGGGATTTAGGGGGAAAAAAATAAGGCTTTTAGTAAGTCTGATTTTCTGGAGTGTGACTTAATTCTCCTTCCATTTTCCTCCTCCTCTACCACCAAAAAACCCAAAACAAAACAAAACAAAAAACAAATCAGTCAAGTGTTCTGATACATACTATAGCTTTCTGGAAGTCTTGGTAAAAGTTTCTAAAGATCAGCACACTTGGAAGATTTCCCACCAACTCATTGCTACTCTGTCCTTGCTCAACTCTGCACATCTAACCATGCCCAGCCATGCTCAGACCTCTCAAGCTTTGATTCGAAAAGAGGTTTTAGGTCTTGTGTCTGAAACTTAACTTTGCAGCAGCTATTGGTTATTATGAGGCATCCCCTAATTGGTTTATCCTTTATTGTCTCCACTTAGTACTGCTCTCTTTGGTCAAATAGATGAATTAATTATAGACCAAAGGGCCACAGCATGGAGAAACCTGATCAATGTTTAATGTGCTAGATGAAATGCATTAATACATTATCAAATAGAAAACACTAGCTGGGGAATTACACTGCATGCACTTGAAGAGAACAATCAATCATCTGAAAAAAAAAAAACAGAATCTGTTTAAAATAAATAAATCCATAAATTTTATGTGACCTACAGGGAAACCAGCAAAGGTCTCAAGATTATGGGACACCCAGTCAGTTAAATATAAATTTCAAAAAAATAATTATTATTCTGATAAATATTTTTTTAGTGTTAAGTACATTTTATACCATGTTTGGAACATACTTATGCTAAAAAATTACGTATGTTTGTCTGCTATTCAAATTTAAGTGTACTATATTTACAAAATATGGTATTTATAAAAGCAGTGAACCGTGCTTATCATACTGAACTGTGTAGTCTTTGGTTTATTCAGGTGGCATAATGCTTATCATATAATAGGAGGTATTTGCATTGTGATATTATTTAATCAAAACAGAAACATTGAAAGGTAGATATTGCTTCCTTCATTCTGCAACAGAAACTGAAGTTTGAAGAGGTCTATAATAATGGTAAGTGGTGTCTAGGTAATCTCAAAACTCATGTAGTGCATCACACCTCTCTGGTTTGTTAAAAATAATTTTGGGACTTATTTAAGAATCAACCTAACTGTTGACCATCAGTAGGGTCAAGGATCACACTGCAAAGCAGTAAAGCCTAGCCAAACAACAAAATCTAGATAAATGGTTTTCAAACTTTAGCATGCATTAGAGTTACTTGGAGGGCTTATTAAACCACAGATTGCCGGGTTCCACCCACTCCCAGAGAGTTTCTGACTCAGCTGGTCTGGAGCAGGAGAGAGGATTCACATTTCTAACAACTTCCTAGGTGATGCTGGCGATGCTGGTCTGGGATCATATTCTGAAAACCATTGCTCTAGGTTTTGAAGGGTCACTCTACTTGGCTCGTGCATGGCTCATTCTAAAATGAACAGGTGTACTCAGTCTTATGTAGTCCCAATCGACTGTGATAAAAGTCCTGAGCTCTGGTCTGGATCAAATCCCCTCAGTGTTGCAGCTTTTCATTATTTGGAATAAAATCTCTAAGGGAATCTGGACCAGGAGACTACAGCTGCCACACCATGTGAGGCTGTGCATATGTGAGTCATTTTCCAGCACTCATTTTATATCTGAAGCTCTTTTCCTTTGGCAAAGACCAATTGATAGCCACTTCATTCTACATTTTAAAAATAGGGCTTCTGCTCTTGTCTCTAATTCTGGGTGAGAGTAACTTGAGTTTATGATCCGTAGAAGCCATCTCCTAGAGTGAATATACTGTTTTTCTCTTTTCATTTACCACTTCATTTCCCTTATATTAAATGCTCGCAGGATTTTCTGCAGCTGTCATCTGGGAAAGATCACAGCTTTCCACAATGGGGTAAGAAATTGCTATTTCAGCGTCAGTGATTGGTCTTTCAGCGCTTTCCCAGAAAAGCAGAGATGCCAGTAACAAATCTCGAGCCAGGTAAATTAGTGAAAACAACATGAAAAAGAGGCATGAATGGGAATTTTACAGGGAAAGGATCATAGGACTGGAGATTACTTAGTCCACTCAGGCCAATGATCTGTCCACAGACAGGACTGCATGTCAGATTTCATGAAACAGGTTCCCGGTGCGTCTCAACTAGATTACAGCAGAAGCTTTCTAGCTGGTTTTCTTGAGGCCAATTAAGCAGTCCCTTTCCACATAATCCTAACACACAACCACAGCTCAGCTTCAACGTCCTAAAGCAACCCTATCATCATCTCCTCTCCTCTCAAAATTCATCAAGAGTTACTTAACTTATATAAAATAAAAGCTGTTTGTAATTTATTTTTGTATTCTTATTATTTTTGTATTCTGGCACATGGTTGTAACTCAAGAATGAATGAGCATCATGGAACGTTCTCTAAATTTGGCCCCTTTTTATACCTCTCAGACTCCTGCTCCAGCCAATCCACATACTCACTGTCCTGAGAATATAATGCACTCATTCCTGCCTCTGAATTTTATTTCATGGTACTTTCTATCTCTCATATGCCCAAACAAAACCAGCCACATTCAAGGATAAGCTCACACTCCATAGCTTCACGAAATGTTTCTTAATCACTCAAGTCCTCATTGCTCATAATGCCTGAAGTACACACACAGTGGATCCTCATAAATGGGTGCAGCTGCTATAGAAAACAGTATGTAAGTTTCTCAAAAAATTAAAAATAGAACTACCCATAAGATTCAGCAATTCCACTTCTGGGTGTTTATCCAAAAATAACAAACACTAATTTGAAAAGGTATATGCACCCCTAAGTTCATCGAAGCATTTTTTACAATAGCCAATGGAAACAATCTGAGTGTTCAGCAATGGATAAATGGATAAGGAAGATGTGATATATATACATACATATATAAATATATATATATGTATATATATACAAACATACACACACACGTATATATGTATATATACATGCATATATATATCATGCAGATGAAATATATCATTTGGTACTCATGTGGAACATAAAAGTGAGTATTACACATTAAGAAATACATTTTAAAATGTTGGATTTGATTTTCTATACTCAAATCTACTCTAATCCCATAAATTGATATAGATCAGCATATGTGAAATTAATAAATATACATTTTCCCATTCTAATTTCATTTAACTTTATAATATTGATGAACATTTCAATGAAAAGTTGAAAACCACAAGGAGCATGGTATGGTGGGAAGAATACTAAGTTATAAAGATGTAAATTCTAATCCTAGTTCTTCCACTATCTACCTAATTAAGTCATTTTTTTTTCACATTTCTGTATAAGTTGAGATCAATAATTTTTAAATTTTCTTCTAGCTCTAGTGTTCTGTAAATCTAAGTTCAAGTTCAGCCTGACAACTATCTCTACTTGGGAGACTGGAGTACATCTCAAACGGAGCAGAATATCAAATTATCCTTATCTCCTCTCCATAGACAGCTTTATACTTTTTATTTTCTATTAAGGTAAATCATTCCATCAAAAAACTAGGGAGTTTTCCTTCTCTCTCAGACACACATCCAATCTGTCACATAATTGTTTTGACTTAGACTTTTTCCATATCCTCAGTTATTCTACCTAAGATCTTACCCTTATTGTCAATCACCTAAATTCTGGAAATTTAACCAGTTTTCTTGCCTCTAGCTTTGCCCCTTATTTATAACCCTTCTTCTAATTCATTGCCAAAATGGTGTTATTGAAAAATATACCTGATTGCTTTATTCCTCTATTTAATAACCTTCAATTGCTCTCCATTTCCTATAGCAGATTTTCAAACAAAGAATATTTAATATTTAAGCAAAGAAGTTGTTTCTTCAAATGAAATCTTACTCAGAAGCCACATAATATATAATTGTTTATAGAGAACAAAGGCAGAGTTTCTGTGATTTCTGCAGTGGGAAGGGAAGAGAATCAGTACACAGCCTGTTGCAAGGCCCTCATTTGTGACTCCTCAAAGGGCTTAAGGCATTCAGAGTCCCACATATGACTGGGCAGGAGCTAGTGAGTACTGAAAGAAATCCAGGGCAAGCCCCTTCTCCAAGCCAAGTGCCCTGGTGCTGACCTGGGCCTCCTGAAATGGGTAACTTTTTCTAATTCTATGGTCCATTGCTCATGGGGCTCTGTGGAATATTAACTGAGTCCACCTGCCTTTTTTGATAAAGTTCAAAGACCTTCACATCATAGCACATAAGTCTTTTTATAATCTGGCTTCAATTCATCTCCCCGGCCCTGCCTCTTACTATATCATTGTAGTTTCTTCAAATATCATGGAAGTTCTTGATCCAGGTCTTTCTCTCTGTCTGAAAGTTACCTCCAGACTCCATATTTGTGTGAGCACCTTACCCATTTTCAAGACTAATGCCCAATCTGAAGTCACTTTAAAGTTAACAGGGAAGATAGAAAAACAAACTATTAAAATTCAGTGTGATAACTGCTATGACAAGAGAAATACAGAGTGTTGCAGGTTCATATAATCTAGTTTAGCAAGGCCAAGGAAAACTTAGAGCAACTGAGGTAGCCGAGATCTGAAGGCCAAATAGAAGTTAACCAGGTGAATAAAGAGAGGAACGAGTATCCCAGGGATAACTTAGTGTCTGGTGAGGTGAGGAGCAGAGATCAAGTCTTAAAGGACCTTGCAAGTGATGTAAAGGAATTGGACTAGAACTTAAAAGCAACAAAAAGTCATTGTAGTGCTTAAAGCTAGGATAGTGTTTTAGAAAGTGCTCTTTAGGTAGAGTGTGGATATGTGGAGACTTGATTAGATTTTGGGGTTGAAGTTAAAGTAAAAGAAGGTAAAGATTGTCATTAGAGGCCACTATATAATAGTGTTAAAAGATACGGTAGCCTGGATTAGACCAGTGGTAGCAGCAGTCAGGATAGAGAGAAAGGTAAAGATGAGGGGTGGCTAATTAGAATCTACTAGATATGTTAGTGGATTGGATTCAGGAAGTAGAAAAAAGAGGAAATATTTTATTTAAATGTTTATTAAAACCTATAAATCATGAGTCACCTGACAGGAAAAATTCTCTTATTCATTTTTGTATCTTTAGTGCTTACTATGTTACCTGGCACTGAGTTGCACTGAATATATGTTTGATAAGTAAATGAATTTTAAAAGTGGGGAAATTTAAAAGTGGGGAATTTTAAAAGTTGACATCTTTGCTGCAAGTATCCATGCTTTTTCTTCATCCTTTCCAGGGACCTTGTCCCACGAGAACGCTGTGTCTTCTCATGTCACTTCATTTCTCCTGCTATAAATATAATTGACTCAAATTTAATCACCCTAAGAAATAAGCTATCGTTCACAGGCATCTTTGTATTAAAAATAATTTAATTTAAAAAATAAGTAAAAAGAAACTCCAGTAAGAGGGCAAGGTCTAAACAAAGCAATTGGTCAGCAATAATAAGCTCTCTAATGGTAGTTGAGAAGTATATCTAATACACACCTGTATGCACATTCAACCGATATTTATTTATTTGTTTGTTTGTTTGTTTTTGTTTGTTTTTCCAACCAGTATTTATTGAGCATCTGCTACATAGGACCAGGTACTGCGAAGGCACTGAGGACACAGAGGGGAATAAGAAAGATACTCATGGCCCCTGATACAGGGGTTAGGGAGGAGCTTTACAGGAAGGTCCCAAATCATATCACAGAAGCAGCAGCCTGTATTACTTACAGAGGAGAGCAGTTCTAGTTTAAGCACATCTTTCAACCTTTAGAGTTTAGGTTTTAATTTTGAGTTTTTGTTTATTATTCTTATGATTATTTTAATTCTTGGAGCTCAATTTTTATAGAAAGAGAAGAATTAAACCATAAGCAAGAACTCAAGTTTTGTGTGGCAAACTAGTTATAATCTTGCCCCTTACTTTGAACTGTTCTTCATTTACCAAGAAAATAAGAGGTGTCTTAAGGCCTCCCCATGGGAAATGTGCAGTGTGTTATGAGCCCACTGACATTTTGTATACTTCTGCTTATGTACAGCAAATGCATATTGCTTTATGGTAAGTAATTTCAGCATTTTATGAAATGTAGAAAATTTTTAAGAAGAAATTTTCAGCACCTAAAATGTTGTAAATATTAAATCTCATGGTGAGTTAATTCATTGGTTGTTATAGGGAAACAATTTTTAGCATTTGTACAGCTCGGTAATAAATCAGATACCTATATAACTTAATTTATTTTTCTTATTATCTCACCCCACTAGAATGTTAAATTCTATACATGAAGAAATCTTGTCTCCAATTTTCTCTTTTTTTTTATCACCAGTGGCTGGGAAAGCTCCTCACACAATAAAGCACCACCATCCACGCAATTTTCCTTTTCCTTTACTTCCCTTACCCTCCATCTCCAATCCGTCAGCAAGATCAATTGCTTCTAACTCAAATAATATATCCCAATCTATCCATTTCTCTCCATTTCCACTACTATCCCCAGTCCAAGTCATTACCACTTCTTTCTGCACACACTGGCTCACTGGTTTGCTCCTGTTCTCTACAATACATTCTCTTAATGGAAGCCAGAGTACCTATCACTCAGTCTTTGCTTAAGCCCTCCAAGCTCTTCCTATATCATGTAAATTAAAATCCAAGCCCTTTACCTTCCTCACTTGGCTCTCACTTCTCCTATGCTCTCATTTTCTTCTACTCTCCCCCGGTCCTCTTCACATCGGCCACACTGACCCTACTTCTGTTTTCAATATGTGCCTAGTTCAATCCTGCTTTAGAGAACTTGTACTTGCGGTTCTCTCAGTTTTAAAAGTTTTCCTGTTATTTCTGCTTGACAAGCTCCTCTTTGTTATTAAGATCTTACTTTAAATGCCACCTCCTTAGAGAAGTCTACCTTGATTACTCAATCTAAAATAGCCACGAGGCACTCATTCTATACCACTGTGCTTCATTCTCTGCATAGAATTCATCACTTAGGATATTTCGTATGTGTTTATCTTCTGCTCAACTGACAAAAACATAAGTTTCTTAGAGCAGGAACCTTATCTATCTTGTTAACCATTTTACACTTAGTGCCTAGGACAACACCAAGCCCATAGCAGACATTCAATAAATAGTGGAAACGAATTAATGAATAAATGAAGAGATAAATGAATAACGGATCTACCTAGTTTGGATTAGGCTTGTCAACAATAAGTATATACAATCTTGCTGCCCAAATTTGAATTCTGATAGCTCTAGCTCAAAGATCACCTTAAATTAGAACCCATAATTATTGGAACTATTTAGTATTGGCAAAGGCTGTGAGCAATTCTCTATACAGCAGATAATGCTAAGTTGCCTGGAGGCACTCATTTTTGAGGGTAGATGATTAGTGATGCTGTTTTCTGACCTTTTCTGAGCTATAATAATCAGCTGTTATTGTTTATGTGATCTTATAATACTCATACCCCTCATCTCTTCCTAGGCTAATACATATTTCATAAAAAAAATTCAAAAGCAGAACTGGAACTCCCTGATTTAACGGTTGAAATGGCGTTTCAAATGGTATGCTCAGTCTCTTACATTTGTCTCAGCTGTAGAAGCAAAATTCAGAGGCCTGAGGAAGCTAGCCAGGAGGATTAGAGGCACCAAGAAGGGCACCTTTGCTTACAAATTTCTTCTTGCTTTCAGTAGTTGGAGTTCATTTGAATTCATAATTTTCTCTTTTAAAATACAAAAAAAAAAAAAGAAAAGAAAGAAAAAGAAAAGAAAGAAAGAAAGAAAAAACAAATGAACAAACAAAAAACGTTGGTGTCTGTTATTCATACATTATGCATAACTTTCCATATAGACAACAGGACTTTATTTCAGAGCATGAGTAGATGAGGAGACCCTATGATGGCCAATTTCATGGAAGAACTTATTAGAGGAGGCCAGAGGTACCAGGCAGTAGAGGAGGGTAGCTTCCAGAAGATAAAAGAGATCAAAAAGAGATATAAAAGTAAAACCACACATCTCCTAGGACTACTAGGAGATGGCAACAAATGTAGAAACCTCTGGGAATAGTGTTTATGAAACTAAAAATATTTTCTTAAAGTCTAGAAACATGCTAGGCAGGCATTGCTATATTTTCTAATGAAAAATCTGAGGATTAGAGAAGTTAAATAACACTTAAATTCATGCAGCAGATAAGTGACAGAAATAAAAATTACACATTAGTTTTAAGGCTCCTGGTCTTGTTTTCTTGCCATTTATCACTCCTGTTTATGTTGCTGTCACTTGGTCTTTCTGTTACAACTGTCTGACTAAACCACAATTCTAACTGAACCCAAGATTCCATCTTTTTCACTGCTTTTTCCAGAGCAGCTGAATGCTGAAATACTGGAGGAAATCCATGGAGTCACTATAAATTCATAATCTTTAAATATTCTGGTCAGCTTGCTATCATTCAGTCTGCAATGACAATCTCTAAACCCTTCTTTTCCTACATTAATTCCAGGACATAAGTTTGCTTTATACTTCTGAGAGGAAAAAGAAGTAAAGCGATAGAAGTCCCTCGATTTATTATGTCAGTTTTACATTCCTAACTACATGCAAACCCATGCTCTCCCCTCCTGCAGTTATGAGGGAGGAAGTGTCCCTCCTGATACCAAAGGTCCATCAATTCAAATTTTCTTAAAGATCTCGCTTGTTCATTTAATCTCTTTGTATACTGTATCTTGAAACCCAATCTCTCTACTTAACATTCTCTGAACATTCAAACTTGCTCTGTTATCTCCTATTTTTTGAAAAGCTTTCCATTAATCTGACATCTCCCTTTGGCTACTGTCCTGTCTCTTTCCTCTTCACAAATTGAGTTTATCAAAAGAGCTATTAATACACACTCTCTATTTCTTCCTTCCCAATCTGTCTTTATCTCATTCTAAACCGAGCCTCTCACAATTCCTCTACCAAAAAAAAAACATAAAAAATGTTCCCATTAAATTCACCAGTAAACTTGTTTTGGCCAAACCCAACACAATCTCTTTAGTCCTCATCTTAGCTGAACTCATAATAATGTTAAGGCCAGTGCTCACTTTCTCTTTGAAGCACCCTTCTCTGGGCTTCTGTGACTCTCCTGCTTTTCTTCCTACCACTCTGGTCATATTTTTAAGTCATCCTAGTTCCATTCTAACCTATTCATCTTAATACTTACAAGACAAAAGCAAGAGCAAAACAAAATCAATCTATGCTCTGTTTTACATGCTTTAAGTTCACATATAACTTTATCATCATAAGTTTAAATAGTAACAAAAGATATAATTTCTGGCCTATTGTGAATTGTAAAATTTTATTTTCAATTATTACATCATTATTTCAAATGTATATAGTGGAATGTAAATATTTAAAATTTGAAATCTACGCTCATCAATTTAAAATATAAGTTAAGATCTTTTTGAGTTGTTGGAAATTTACATAGTTTTTCTCCTTGAACTTATGTTCCTATTTCACTTCTACAGAGTCTATCCTAACATACTTTATGCTATCATATCGTATATGAATCACCATACTTATATGAAACAGAAGTACATGTACCAATATAAATCCTATGATTTTTCTCAAACTTCCTATGATATATGACTCTAAATATTAAAACTTTTCATCTGGATTGAGTTATCATGATGATTATTAATAGTACACATTGGTCAAAATAACCTAAATATACTATAAATTTCAACCTATAAATTTAAAACAAACAAAAAAATGTAATTGTATTGGGAATTTGTTTCTTAATAGAGTAGAGCTTTTTAAAATTAACTCATGTTCCCACTGATGAATATGAGTTAAGGGTAGAAAGAGATAAGATTCCAAATTTCTATTTTTCATTTCTACAAATGTAAATGCTGAGAAAACTTATTTACATAAAGAAGTAGATGAGAATGGGAGGAGAGCTTTGAGTTCCTTTCAAGTTATATGCCTCCAATCCTGTGATCTATTATCAACACTATTGTAATAATTTACCAGATGACAACTGCTTTTCAATTTTATTAAGAACAGAGTGGGAAACCGCATGATTTATAGAAAAAAATCATTATCCATTTATCAAAGTCATTGACACTCTCTCCTAGGCAACAATATTTCAGATTATTATTTACCCCTAGTAGTAAAATGGTACTGTTAAGTAGTTGAATAGTAAATAATAGTAAGTGATAAATGGAGTAAGATTTGGGATGGGTAAGACATATGCTTATGTTTGCAAAATGGAAGAAAAGCAATTATAAATACAAAAATAGGAAAGAAGAATTAGTATAAACCTATAGGCTACTTCTTGGCAGGTCAAAATAAAGACCTGAGAACCGAGTTTCGTAATTATGTCCATGTACTTCTAGGTACATGCATTACTCAATTTAAAAATCTCTGGTCTAACCTATATCAAAATGTTTAGAATAATTCAAGACTCAGTCCTAGGTCCTCTTCTTTTTTTCTTCTATATGTTTTCAAAGCAGTCTCTTAATTCCTTGGCTTTAAAGATTCACAATTATGTCCCTAGACAGATCTCTCAGAGTTGCCAATCTGTATGTTAACTGACTATTTGATATTTCCACTTGAATTCCTCACAGGCATCTTAAACCTAACATTGTCCAAAATGGAATTTATCTTCCAACTATGGCTCTTCACCAGTCTTTGCCAATTGTTATCCTCCACAGTTCAGTCATCCTTTGGTAATTTTACTAGATAGTGAACTCTATGAAATGAAGAATTATAGTATACTCAGTACTGGGTATATAGGACCCAGGACAGAGAAAGCACTGATGCTTTATTTAAAGAAATGTCCCTTCCCCTCACATCCCACTTCACATAATTATTAAGTTTTATCAAGTTTACCCCTTAAGTATATTTCACAATCTGTCCACTTCTCTGTATTTTTGTTGGCTTCTTAGTCCAGGCTCCCATCATTTATCATTTAAACTACTGCAATACCTTCTTAAACTGCACTCCCTGCATGTATTTTTATCAGTCAATCCAGACTCCACCAGTAATTAGAGTGATCTTTATAAATAACAATTTAGTTCAGCCATTTTCTCATTGAAACATTCAAAGTTTTATGTTGCTTTTAGAAGGACAAAGAATAAATTACTTACTATGACATCCAAGGTTCTCTCTGCCTAATTTCTCATATTCACTTCATTTTCATCTTGTGCCTGTCCATCATCTCTCACCAGCTCTAGTTCCAATGGCCTTTTCCCTATTCCTCCTCAGGCTTTTAGGCATGTTCTCTCTGCCTGAAGACTCCTCCAGACTTTTGCACTTGGCTTACACATCCCCTTTATACCTCAATTTAAATATCTCCTTCCTATAAGGCTTCCCTTGGATATCCTAGACTAGATTAGTTTGTTATTAAGCCTTTTACAACTTATATATTTTCCTTCCATAGCACTCATTTTGCCTCTAAATTTGTTTATTATTATATTGAACTGAAATCTCCATAAAGACGCAGATTCTTTTTTTTATCTTGTCTTCCTGCTCTATTCCCAGCTCCAAGTATTTAATACATAGCATAGTACTCAGTATATGTTTATAGGACATATGGATTAAAAAAAAAAATATCTGAGAGCAAAATGAAAGAGCCAGTGTCAGTTTAGTAAATACTTGTTTTACTCCTTATGTTGGTCACTTCACTTAATTTTCCAACTTCGGTTACTTGTCATTGGAGTAAATGACAGTGATATCAGCTCACGCAAGATGTCTTACCCGACTACACTGAAAATCCAGAGACTACTTCCTCTCACTTCCCACATTCATACAAAAGTGGCTCTGCTCATCCCTTTTTAACTCAGATTTGCATATTTGGTGGTCCAATCCAAATGCCAGGAAGTAGGAATGCAGAGATAAATTTATGACACATAAAGCAGCTCTAGTACTTTCATATCCGGCCCAATAAGTTAATCAATAGAATGTCTTTAAATGAAGCTCTAAAATATATGTGATTTCATAATGATCTATATCTGGGATGATAAATATTTGAAAGATTATTTGTGTTTTAACACAAATGGAACAAAGGAAGAAGTTAATAATTTATTCTTTAATTCATTGTTTTCTGAAAGTATTGCTTTTTTCTCACCCAATGGTCTGCCTTTCTCTTTAATCATTTACTATTAAGCTGGACTGTAATAATTAAAGAAGTTAATAGAATAGTAGGAATAGAAGTGAAATTATAGCAACATTTTAATTAGTAGTAGGGTATTGTGGATAATAAATTGAGGCCCTAATATTTGTGTTCTAAATACTAGACTAACTTTCATGACTAAAAACTATTTGGGTGGATTTCAGATAACATTTAGGTCTTTACAAACCAATTATAGGTCACCTGCCTGAGGATGACTTATAAATTGTTGTAGAGTGTTGGAGCAACACCAATATTGAAAGCTAAAAGGATTTGAGCATCACTTGGGTATATTTGCATTTTTAATTTTTAACACTATGACATGGGATGTTGGTAGGACTCTTCATAGATTCTTAATTATATGTTCAGTTATTCATCTGAAGATAATTGTAGCCATGTGCTATGGTGGGAAGAATATGGATTTTGAAATGAAATAGATCGGGTTAGAATTTTGGCTCAGCTGCTTGTAACTTAACCTCTTTGAACCTCCAAAAACTCATGGAAATAAGTTTAATAAATGGCAGCTCTTATTCATTTTAAGTATCTTTTATGGTAAGAGACTGTAAGATATTACAAGAAATAAAATAGTGAGTAAAAAACATGATATTTCAGACACACACACTAGTGATGTATTAAGGGGGATTAGAGATTCCCATGTTTCTTTTCTTCAGATATAGCTGTCAAGAAAATAAATAAGTCATCTAAAGCAAATATAAAAAATGTGTTATCATTAAGACAAAGGAAAATTTATTCTCTGTACATTGGGTTGAAGGCAAAAGTTACCACCACAAAAAAAGTTACTCTCACAAAATTCAATATGAGAAATCTTAAAAGCCAAGAACTCTACCAATGACATACATAATCAATTCATTTTATTTTTACTGGGCCCTAAAACTCAACAAGTATATTTCCCTATTGTACCTGCCAATTAACCTGCAAAGGATATTAATGTTCATTCATGAGCACTTCATGGGGAGTCCACAAAGCCTAGTAGAGGTGACCATTTAGGATCTGCTTCCCTTCTACCGGAGCAAGCATACTCTGGAATTCCCTGACTGCAGCACACTTCAGTAGCTGTGTGGACCTCTTTCCAAGTTCAAGTTCCTAAGGGTTGATGGTGTATCTTTATGTACAACCCGAGGCTCAAAATTGGTCAAAGGACAATTATTTGCAGAGGATATGGATGAAGCTTGGATGTGCAAGTGTTACAGCTGCACCCTCTTCACCCCCCACCAATCCAGGCACCTCATGGTACAGGAAGGGGCTAGGAGTAGGAAGAGGAGGTGGGAAGGGGCTCGGAGCTGGGGACTGAGGCATGTTTTCCCTGTGCTGAAATTTCCTGATGCAGAACTCAATTCTTAATTCTACCTTGCTTCCCAGCCTCAGGTTCCTCTCGAACTAAAGTCAAGAGGGTGGGTGGTGGGGAGCTATGGAATAATGGAGAAATATCTGTGACTGAAAATTGCGAAACTGGATTGGACAGTGTGAAAACTCACCAGAGATGATGATGTAAGTCACCACACTGTTGCCACAACACCTGCATAGGAGCTGGATAAATGTTAAAGTATCTCTAACTATTGGTAGCAATGACCTGATGCTTCACAAAGCTGAACATATTATTAGCCCTTTCTAAATAACGATATAATTTATAATGGTTCAGAAAAATTTCTTAAAAATAATGGTATTACCGTTGAACTAGAAACCAGATCATTTGAGTGTCTTCCCGCCCCTTCTCCCAAATCATTTTGTTTTGGTCTAGTTTCCAAAGAGCTATTTGCTAAAATCAATACCAAATATAGTTTCAGAGTATTAGAATAACAACATGCCTTCTTGGGATACTATTAGACATAAATAGTAAATGCCTTCTCAGCATTTAAAATTGTGATCAGCTCTTTGCTATGGGAATGTAATGAAGATTGCAATGTCTCAGAGCTATAGGTTTAATCAAAACAAGGGGTTGATTTCCTGGGTGTGATAATAGCATTCCCAAATGTCTCAGATTGTCAACAAAAGTCAAATGATCAGAAATTGATTTTAAAATAAAAAATTCCCAAGGATCCTCAAGCATATTCCTTTTATGGAGAAAGATGCTAAGGTTAAGAAGGTTATGTAACCTTCTCAAGTTAGTGGTAGAGAATGCCAGATCTCTCCCTTATCTTCACTAGAGTGGTGCATCTTGTTAACTTTCAGCCTGACCTGAAAATTTGAGTCTAGACCTCCAAGTAATGCCAGAAATTTGTCCTTATACAGAGAAAGCAGTGGCTAGGATTAAATCAGAATATTTACATCCTCATGCAGACAACCTTAAGATTGTCTTAACAATCCAGTTTTTTCTTTGCCAGGAATCAACATATTTTTTCTTCCTTAAGTATATTTGGATAACTGGACCTTAGAAAACACAGTCTGAATTAATCCTCCTAAGTTTAATGCACTTCAGAGATTTGTGTTTGAATTTTAAAAATATAAGCTTTACTCATAAACTCATTTTTATAAATTACTGATATTTTATTAACTGGGACATAGGTCAAATATCTGCTAGTGTATCTATGAAATGGGAACATTGTGTGATATTTGCCTACTTTAAAGATGATTTAGACCACACAGCAATGGAGCCCGAAACAAAGGTATTCTCTACTTGATAAAAAGAATAAAGAACTTGCCTAAAGAACAGAACTTCAGAAGAATTCTACCTATAACTTGACAGCAATATGAAGAATTTGTGAGCTTTCTGAAACTAGAAAAAAATATCCTTAAATTTGTAAATAAGAATGAATATTTTATGCCAGAAAAGAATGACTGGACATTCTTTATAATAGATTGAGATATAATATTCACATACTTTAAAATTCACCCTTTTTTAAAAGTATAAAATTAAGTGACTTTAGTATATTCACAGAGTTGTGCAACGTTTAGCACTAACTTATTTTAGAACATTTTCATCATGACACAAAGAAATCCTATCCTCATCGTCAGTCCCCGGCAACCACTAATCTACTTTCTATGTATATGGATTTCTCTATTCTGGACATTCTGTAGAAATACAATTGTACAATATGTGAACTTTTCTATCTGACTTTTTCACTTAGAATACTGTTTTTAAGGTTCATCTATGATGGAGCATGCATCAGTCCTTCATTCTTTTTCATGTCAGAATAATATTCCATTGTACACATGTGTCACAATTTGTTTATCCACTCATCTGTTAATGGACATTTAGGTTGTTTCTACTTTATGGCTATTATAAGTAATGTTGCTATGAATATTCAGGTACAAGTTCTTTCATGCAGACAAATGTTTTCAATTCTCTTTGAATATAGATTTATGAGTAGAATTGTCATTCATGTAGCAACTCTTAAATTTTGAGAAACTGTTTTCCAAAATGTTTTCCAGACTGTTTTCCAAAGTGGCTGTACCATTTTATCTTCTCATTAGTGGTGCGTGGGGGTTGTGATTCTCCACATCCTGGCTAACATTCATTGCTACCTATCTTTTTGATTATATCCATCAGACTGGGTGTGAAGTTGTATCTCATTGTAGTTTTGATTTGCAGTTCCCTAATGAATAATGCTGTTGAACATCTTTTTATGTGCTCATTGGCCATTTGTGTATCTTCGTTAAAGAAATATCTATTCAAATCTGTGGTTGGCTGAATAATGTCCCCCCAAAGAAGACCAAGTCCTAATCTCTGACCTGAGAATATGTTACATTGTGGGTAAAAGAGATTTTACAAAGGAATGTGGTTAATTAACAACCTTTAGATGGGGAAATTATCCTAGATTATCTGTGTGAGTCAAATGTAATCACAGGAGCCCTTGTAAGAAGGAGGCAGTAGAGTTATTATCAGAGAAAAGATATGATGGCAGAAGCAAAGGTTGGAGTGATGCTCTTTGAAGAAGGAGGAAAAGAGTTATGAGTCAAGGAATTCAGGTGGCTTCAAGAATCTGAGAAAAGGCAAGAAAAAGCATCTCCCATAGATCCTCTGGAGCCACCTTGTCGAGATCTTCAGTTTATTCCAGTGCGTCTTATTTTGTATTTCTGAACTCTAGAGTTATAAGATAACAAATTTTTAAAAATTTTAGTCACTGTTTGTAGTAATATATTATAGCAGCAATAGAAAACTAAAACGAAATCCTTTGCTGATTTTTTAAATTATGTTATTTGTATTTTTTATTGTTGAGTTGTAGAAGTTGTATATTCTGGATACAAGTCCCTTATCAGAGATATTACTGCAAATATTTTCTCTCGTTCTGTATATTTTTTTAACTTTCTTGGTGGTGTACTTTGAAGCACAAAAGTTTTTAATTTTGATGAAGTCCAGTTTACCTGTGTTTTCTTTTGTTCTTGTGCTTTTGGTGTCATATAGAGAAACCAATGCCTAATCCAGGGTCATGAAATTTTATGCCTATATTTTCTTTTAAGAGTTTTATAGTTTTAGCTCTTACATTTAGGTCTATGATCCACACTGAGTTATTTTTTGTGTGTGTGATATGAGGTAAGGTCCCAACTTAATTATTTTGCATGTACATATCCAGAAGTCTTAGCACAATTTGTTTATAAAAGGTGGGAGTATAGCATGTTTGCCATAAAGCTATTTCATTTAACCCGCAGTGTGATTTCTCTTTTTAGATTACATAACATTTGACCAAAATAGGAAACAGCAGGAAATGTCTTTCCAGCTATGAAAGACTATATGTGGGTGCCTAGTGTTCCATCAGATACATAGCTGAAATTATTCTTGTTTAGAATTTTTTCTGTGTAGTTCAAAATTGTTCAGAACTTGTCATTACCAGTCGCCATAAAATAACTTGTTAAGTAACTTTTTTTTTTTTTTCTGTCTAAGCAGGGTATCAACACGTTTAGGGCTGATGATATTGATAGAGGAAATTAAAGGACAGGGGGCTCTTCCCTTTCACTCCATAAGAATGAGTCCACTGAGATCCCAATCATACTTCCTTCTAAGGAGGGTGCTAGTGTAATTTTCACTGGATAATGAAGTCTCCCTTCTCATGAAGGTCTTGTTCATGTCAATATTTGGGCTTATGTGCTATTTAAGCCTCAAAACAATAATGAAAGAAAAATTCACTTGGCTTTGAAGACTTTGAGAGTCTCTACCTTTGAATGGAAAATTTAGCATAATCATAGTCATTTGGTGCAAAAATCAGTTGGGTACAGTGGAAATTGACATATTGGACTTGGTGACTCATGAGGTTTCTGTTTGCAATCATCCAAACTCATGAAAGTTCAGTACGGAGAGGTATTCCAAGAATTTAGCAATCTCTTACACTGTTTCACTAACTGGAAATCTTTTATTTCCTTAAACAATCTGAAAGTGGGGCTTGGTCATAAATTTCAGACTGTGATGCTTAGAAGCTACTCCCTTCCTTCTGCTTGGTGCTTTTCATTGGCACAGAAAATATCTGTTTGTATTCTCCATTTCCAAGTCATATGCTGTCTTCAGTTCCTAATGATTACGTATGATTTGTCTTCTTTCTTTTCCTTCCCTTTGTCCCTTTTCCTCCCCTTTCTTGCTCTTTTTTCTCATGTTCTTATTTAAAATCACTAGTGAGTTAATGCAAAGCAAAAGAGTAAACTGCCAAATAACAGCCAAAAGGACAATCTAGTAGTTTATGCACAGGAGATGTGTTCTTTAAATATTAGTCCTTGACCTCTCAACTTTGATCAGTATAGTAAAACTTCAGTGTGATAAATACTATTCTTGTTTGAAATCAACATGTATGTTATCCTGACTTTTATAAGAAAAAAAACAACCTTATCTGTAAACAAACACAGAAGGAACATATGAAGTAGTAGGTTTTTTTTTTTTTTTTCCCATCTTGTCTGGGAATAGAAATGATTGTGCTGAGGGCTAAGAAATTAAATTGTGTCACTTGTCAGGAAATTGGCAAGTAGCCATCTTTTCTGCCTGCTACTACATGCTGCTTTCGTGCTGTGGATCGGTTTAATAAATGCACTGTTGTGTAAAATGTCATTGCTGCATCACCAAGCAGAGGCTATCATGTGATAGTTCTTCTCCAGGATGACAGATCATTATTGGTCCTCAGCAATTCAGGGACTTGAAACCACACAGAGGGCATTTTTATGGTTCAGATACAAAAGTAGAAATAAAAATCATTTTTTAAAGCATGGAATTATATCTATTTTTCCCTGGAAGAAAACCTAATTTTCGTTCCAAAATGTTCTTACTTTAAAGATAGGCTATGCTATCAAATTTTAATAACTACTTCTAGAAGGAAAAATACAAATGGCTAGTAACATTTTTTAAAAGTTCAATCTTACTCTTAATCAAATAAAGGCATAGCAAAGAAATATGCCATTGTTTGCCTTGGTAAACAGTCCCAAGCTATATATGCCTAAGCACATGTAATGCTTACAACATATCATAATATAGGCCCTCTCCAACATTGTTGCTGTATGTAGAGTTTGGTACAATCTTTCTGGAAAAAAATTTAGTGCCATGTGTCAAAATTCTTTAAAATGTTCATACTTCTTAGTTCGGAAATTCTACTACTAGAAATATATTCTGAGAGAAATGATAAAAAAAAAACAGGGTCAATAGTGTCTTCCAAAAGACTCGGTTATTTTTATATCCAGAATTCCATAGTGTCCACATTAGATTTTTTTTAAAATGCTAAAAAACTGAAAATAATCTAAACTCAATATGAATAGTAAATATATTATTTGAATATATGAATAGTAAATATATTATTAACCAGCAATTAAAATATTTGTAAAGGTTTTTTTAATGATATATGGAAAGGTTTATGAAATAACATTATGTGAAGTTAAACAAATGTTAAATATTATATAGAGCATAATCTAAACTAAATAAAAAGTATCAAATTATGATTCATATATACAATGGGATATTACTCAGCCACTAAAAAAATGAAATCCTACCATTTGCAATTACATGGATGGACCTAGAGGTTATTATGCTGAGTAAAAAGAGTCAGACAGAGAAAGATAAATACCATATGATTTCACTTATATGCAGAATGTAAGGAACAAAAAGAACTAATCAAAAAATATTCACAAATATAGTGGAAAATTTATTGACAGAGGGGCTGAGAGAATGGGGTGAAAGGTTAAAGAAGTACAAATTAGTAGTTGATAGTTGGTCATGGGAATGGGGAGCAAGGTAAAGGGAATGTAGTGAGCATTAATATGATGCCTAGAGGGCCAGGGGAGGGAAGGAGCAATTGGGGAGATCATTTTATGAACTATATAGATGTCTAACCAATGTACTGTATAGTTTAAACTAATTTAAATAAATAATTTTTTTAAAAGCAAAAAATAAGTAGCAGAAATAAATGTACAAAAATGTTAATAGTTATCGACTCTAGTATAAAAATCATTATGTTGTGTTTTGTGTAGTTTTTGTCTACTCTTCTCCAATTTTATACATATTCCAAAAGGACAATTACTATATTCGTAAACAGATGTGCACAAGGAGTTATACTTAAAAAAAGGTTGCGTGGGAAAAAGATTTCTGTCCAAAGAAATTCACCTAAACTATCATATGCTTTCTCGCCTGGCCTCTTAGCCCTCATCTTCCACTTTCCCTAAAGCTTCGGGCTCTCTCCCTCACTTCAGCTCAGACTCACATCTCCAGCCAGCAGATGTAATAACACATCTCAGGTGGTCCCTGTCTCTGCTGTCCCTCCCCTTGGGGGACTGGTTTCTTCCCTACTTTTGACTGCTTTTTGTCTTTTTTTTCTGACTGTTTTTTGACTCTTGCTTCAAGGTGGATGAAGGGCTGAGACTAGCCACGAAGCCTGATCAGTATTTCTGACGTTTAGAGTTTGGTAGTACTGGCAGAGGCACCAATGGACAAGCCAGTCTACAGCCCACCCATAAATAAATTTCAGGATCCAGAATTCCATAGTGTCCACATTAGATTTTTTTTTTTTTTTATTGCTGTGTGACAAATTACCACAAATTTAAGAGTTTAAAACAACATATATTTGTTATCTCAGAGTTTCATTGAGTTGGGAGTCTGAGCCCAACTTAGTGGAGTCTTCTATTCTGGGGCCCACAAGGCTACAGTGGAGGTGTCACCTGGACCACATTTCTTTTGGAAGCTTGGGCTCCTCGTCCAAGCATATGTGACTATTGAAAGAATTCAGGTGTATGACTGACATCTCCTATCATGCTAGCTGTGCAAAGGAGACTACTCTTAGCTTCTACAGGTTGCCCTCATTTCCTTGCCATGTGGCCCTTTCCATAGGTCTTCTCACAGTATAGAAGTTGACTTAGTCCAGGCCAGCAAGACAATCTTTTTGTGCCTTTAAAGTACTCACTGGATTAGGTTAGGCCAAGATAGTCAAATGATTAGGGACCTCAATTACATTTGTGAAATCTCTTTTGCCATATATAGTAATATTATCATAGGAGTGATATGGCATCATAGCCCTAGGTCTTGTTCACACTTAAGGGGAAGGAATTATATAGGGATGTGGGTCACTGGGGATCATCTTATATTCTGTACACCATAGGTATTCATTCCTGGCTTTCATAGACTTGGAGCTCAAGTTCAACATTCAGTTAAATGGCTGGCTCTGCAGGCTGAGTTGTATTGAGGGCCTATGAATTTTATACAACTACTTTATATTCGCTATTATTTAATTTAATCCTTATCACAGCTTCCTGAGATATATGCTCCTATATCCAATTTACTATTAAGAGAATTAGAGCACAGAATGTTTACAAAGAGGCCCAAGGGCACATAGCTAGAAAGCAGAACTTGAAACTTGGGTGTTCTGACTCCAGATAGTATGTTCTTTTTCTTATATCAATATTCTGGAGCAACCACTGAGACCTGAGCTCAGTTTGGGGCCTGACCTAATTAGAGAGAAAGTCAACTCTCTGTCTGCAGTATAACTTCAAACTTAAAGATATAAATGGTGAAGCCAGACTGCCTGGGTTCAAATTTTGGCTCCAACATTTACAGCAGTACCATCTTGTTTAAATTATTTAATCTTCCAGTTCTTCAATTTTCTTACCTTAAAAATGAGGGTAATAAAAGTATAAATGTCATCAAGTTGTTGTATACTTAAAATGAATTAATGCCAGAAAAGTACTTGGCACTCTGAAGCACTACATCGGTTATTATTATTATTGATCTGATTATTATATTTCCACTAATGTAGAGACCAGAATACTACTCTCCTTGGAGCAGCTCCATCACTTTTCTGGGCTTTAACTTATTCTGAAAATTTTAGTATTATTTAATTGTTAAAAATATAATTTATCATGGAAAGGATACATTTGAAAATTTTAAGGTCCCTAACTCAGAAGAAAAACCAAAGAATTTGTCAAGTAAAAAAAAAACAACAAAAAAAACCACTATGTTTAATTTGTGGGCTTATTTTTTAAGTGAATAAAAATTCAGTTGACTGAATTATAAACTTGAGGATAGAAATATAGAACCCTTCTTAGTACCATACCTATTTTTAAATGAGCTTTACTCTCATGTTATGACCAAGAGATAAAGGGATGCAAATGGATATGAATGGGAAACTTAGGGAAAGATATGGAGGATAACAGGAGACTGAACAAAGTAGAAGGGGTGAGAGGAAAGAGAATAGGACAGCAGAGAGAAAAAGAGAAACAGAGGCAAGAGGAGAAGAAAGATGACTGAGAAGTAGAGAGGGCAGGTAAGGAAAAGGGGAAAACATTGCTAAAATTTATTGAGTACCTACTATCTGCCTGACAGGACTTGGGTTATTTCACTGAATCCTCAGAACGACTCAATGACGTAGTACTATTCTCATCATTTTACAGATGAGACAACAGCGGCTAAAAGAGTTTAACTTTTTCAAGACCAATTATGTTAGTATACAGACATTAGAAATTATTTATTTCCAGAGCTGATTGTAATGTGCTACTCTGTCTGTAAGAACTAATGGTGAGATATAAATTATTCCTCACAGCTTGTTGGTCTAGCTGCAAAAAGAGTTCCTGTCACACTGAGAAAAGACTCCTTAGGTGGACATGGGTGGTAGTGCCTCTTAACACTACCTTAGAATGTTAAATACTTGGGTCACGACATTGGGATCCTAGATAAAGCAGAACCCCAAATGATTTATGCCTCAGGTTAAGTCACTCTTCTGAGCCTCAGTTTCCTGATCTTTAAATTGTATGATTTGAATTAGATAAATTGCCAATTCTAAAACATCTATACTTAGTATCATGCTGCCATTTTTCTTTTTTTATTTTCCTTCCTTCCTTCCTTCTTTCTTTTCCTTCCTTTCCTTTCCTTCTTCCTTCCTTCCTTCTTCCTTCCTTCCTTCTTCCCCTCCTTCCTTCCTTCCTTCCTTCCTTCCTTCCTCCTTCTTTTCCTTTTCTTCTCTCTTTCTTTCTTTCTTTCTTTCTCTTTTTTCCTCTCTTTCTCTTTTTTATTAAATTTATCAGCATAACATTGGCTAGTAAAATCATATAAGTTTAAGTGTACAATTCAATAACACAGCATCTGTATATCGCATTTGGGTGTTCACCACCCAAAGTTAAATTTCTTTCCATCAACATATATTTGTGACAAATTTATGTTGTCACATGAAGAGATGATCAGTATCACTATACTGATCATCTCTTCATGATGATCCCCTCCCCATCCCTCCCCACCCTTTCCCTCTGGTAACCACTAGATTGTTGTTCGTATCCATGAGTCTCTGTTTGTCATGTTTCTTTGTTGCTTTCAGTATTATATCCAACATATGAATGAAATCATATGGTTCTCAACTTTTGCTGTCTAATTTATTTTGATTAGCATGATAATCTCAAGATTCATCCATGTTGTCACCAGTGGCAGTATTTCATCTTTCTAATGGCTGGGTAACATTCTACTGTATATATGTACCAGATCTTCTTTATCTAATCATCTATTGGAGGAAATTTGGTTGTTTCCATGTCTCGGCCACTGTAAACAATGCTGCTGTGAACATCGGGGTACATATATCTTTACAAATAAATGTTCTCAAATTTTTGGGGTAAATACCCAAAAGAGGGATTCTTAGGTCATATGGTAATTCTATTCTTAATTTTTTTGAGGAAACTCCACACTGTTTTAGATAGTGGCTGTCCCAACTTACATTTCTGCCAGTAGTGTATAAGGGTTCCTTTTCCCCCCAGACCTCTCCAACACTTGGTATTACTTGTTCTGCTGATGGTAGCCATTCTAACAGGTATGAGGTGGTATCTTATTGTGATTTTGATTTGTATTTTGGTATCTTATTGTGATTTTGATTTGTATTTTCCTTTTCTTCAATAGCTTGTGAAGTTGAGCATCTTTCATATATCTATTGCCTATTTGTATGTCTTCTTGGGAGAAGTATCTGTTCATATTTTCAACTGATTGTTATTTTTATACTCTTAGATGTTCCCAAGCTATTCAAGTTTATGGCAGAAAGCAGTAGGGTGGGAAGCAATTTCAGCAATAGTAGCAAGGATCTGTCAAAATGAAGTGGAAACCCAACCAATAGCTGTCTTCACACAGGCAAAAGTCTGTAATGTAAACTGGGAGTAGGTATATTTGTTTGTTTCAGTTAGGACCAGTATTCAGAGTTTTTCAGGTTGTTCATTGCACAACCTTGGGAGGCAATATACGTACACATAGTCATAGGTCATGATGGGAAGCCAAAACAAAGACCAATAGGTAATGGTCAGAATAAAGAAAACCATGGCTCGATAGAAAATAACAAATTCTGTAATGTTTAGAGTTTCCCCTTAATATTATGAAAACTTTACCTGTGGGAATTTTTTGGCAGAGATATAGGGGATTCTACTATTGAATAAGAGTTTAGAGAGTACATAAGTGACATTTGGGATTAGTTTTTGAATGTATTCAAAGCTAGCTGGTGATCTTCTTAAAGTCTTTAAATCTGAATATCCTTACGGCCATAATAATAGTATATAGAAGCTTGTGTGTCTGTGTTTATCTATATTTGTTTTTATATCTCTATACCTACTTATTCTCTCTCTCTCTCTCTCTCTTATCTATCTTCAATCTATCTATCTATCTAATCTATCCTCTATCATCCATCTATCTATCATCTAGCTATCAATCTATCATCTATTTATTTATCTTAGCACAATGCCCCACACATACAAAAAGCTCAGTAAATGTAAGCTATCATTATGTTTGCTCTTTTTACAACTATGGAATGATGCTTCCAACACAGCAGAACTTACTTTTACCTTTGCAGACTTACTATTGCCACCTGTACTTGCAGGCAAAGGGTGGTGGCATTTTCAGAGATGCTGCTTTTTATTCTAATTGTAGGGTAAGCACATAATATAAAGTCTGTTCTACCTCAAGCTTTAAGTCAGAATTTGGCTAAGAGATGGAAATTGTCTTACTTCGAGGTAGAGAGTAGTAGGAAACAATGATGGTGGCCCACCAATTTCTGAAATATCCTCTAACACCTCTAGTTTACACTTTTAGAAATGAAGCCTCTCCAGTATCCGCCATGAACAAGCCTAAGTTTGCACAATGGCTCATAGAATTACACAGCATCTATTTCAAATCATTCATTCTGTAGCATGTATATTTCCTCACTCAGAAACTAATTTTGTCAATTCAGCTTGAAAGTTCTATTGTCAAAAAGCATGTGTTTCCTGAGGGAGTGTCACTCATTTCTTTTCTTGTTGTTAGGAGATACAGATGAACCTGAAAAAAAATTGTGATTCTCCTCCACAAGCTGCAATGATGCAGCTGCCAAAAGTAATCACTGCACCAGAACAATTGGGTAGGGAACAAAACTGTCCTTGGCTGCTTTATAATAAAAACAGTAAATTAGCTTATTTATGACTGATAAAAAAACAGAGTAAGGAAAGCCTATGAAGCTTACATTTTGGCTAATTAGGTCATACTCCTCAGGGTGGCTCCATACAAGCTAAAGTTATAGTTACCTGCAGGACACAATACCCTCCTTCCCTCTACTCATTAATTTACCCTCTCTTTCTTCTTATCATTTTATGCACTCATCCATTCAAAACCTCATTCATTAATTCAGAAAGAATTTATTGATGCACTTCTATATATAACTGCTTGGTCTGAGAGGATTTACAATATCGTAGAGGCACTAAAATTTGCTAATATTACTTAAAATATATTATTTTTGTATACATGTTTTTCTCCCCAGAGAAGTCTCTAGTAATTGTTCCAATGTCTTTTAGATAGTGTTTTGATCTCTGATAGAATTTTATATAATTTGCAAATTGCGCCATGGGGTGATTCACACACCCACCCACCCTCAAATCTTTAGTTCTTTAAAGAAAGGGGCCCTGACTCAAGCAGCAACTACTCTGCCCTGAGAAGTTTATGGTTCCACCCTGTTCACCTACTTAATCTAGCCCTGAGGTCTTCGGCCAAGTTTGTTTCCCACTTCATTAAGACACCTGTTCTTTCTCCCTCTGAGTTCTCATTCATATTTGCAGGGTTAGCAAAATCTTATTATTTAAGAATGGAGTCTTCCTATGGAATTATATTTTAGGTGTTGTTTAAACTTCTACTTTAAGCCCTTATAAATGTTTGCTGAATTTGTAAATACAAACAGTGTCTATAACATTGCATCATTTGCTACTATTACTTAAATATATTATTTTTCTATACATTTTATTATTTGCTCATCAACTCATAAGATTCTTCTTTCCAATTAGACTGAAGAAGGCTCGATGAAACAAAAGATATATCTGCATTCCCTCCTCACAGTGCCTGGCCTGTTGTTGAATGTGGTAGCCATCAACGAGTACAAATAAAATACTGTTTGAAACCCAATAAATAATAAGAGATCTGCAAAGTCATTGCAGAAAGCTTGCTTTGACAGCCTTCTCTTTCAAGTGCAGAACTTTTGTAGAATTATTATTCTTCAAAGTTACAAACGTGTTTCATTGATGTGGCAGGTTTACTTTCCAAATAATTCTAACATTTCCAATCTTTACCTGAGTCTGCCATCCTCTGCTGCAGCACCTCCTGGTATAATCTTCGTAATAAATATGCCAGGGTCATCTCCAATATGGGGATTATCTGTCCCTCCAGCAATACTGAATCCCAGGCCAGAATTCCCCTGTAGAAATAATAAGTAGACATTAAATGATGTGGCTGTCACCCAAACCTAGTTCCCTTTGCATTCTGCATTATCATTTTACTACTCAAATGGAAATCAGGTGATAACAGCCTTGTATGCAAAGCTATAAAGTGCTCTATCAGCAGACAAAGGAAGGTCAGGGAGTTTGTTCCTGTGCTGCAAGAATTCAAGGGACCTTAAGTTTTTGCTTATTCAAAGGGCCTTACATTTTTGCTTTTAAGAAATGCTTCCTTTATACAGCAATTAAAATGATAATTATAAAGTAGGAAATAAAAGCTTACTTACTAATTAAAAAATACAAAAAAGTCATTAGTGTCAATTAAAAAAAAATACATACCAAAAAGAACAGAAGGAAACAGTAACATAAAAAATATTTGATTTGGCAGAATAGTAACATTTGGGTGTTTTTATTTTATTTTTAGTATTGATCTAATATTGTCTATCCATCGATTAAATGTATTCCTATGTAACAAAGTACTTTTGACTTCAGAAGTCAGGGTCCCTTCTAGAGTCATAATAAATGTGAGATACTTTTCAGTAATAAACAGGTTTTAATTTGCAGTGGATATAGAAAAGGAATGTTACTGATGCAGCATGTAAATTTGAATGGTTTATATTCTAATAAAGCTTTCATAATTACTCTTGCAAATTATAGTTATTGACATCTAAGGTACATATAGCCTTTTGAAATTTGCATGTAAAACAATTAAAAGTCTCCCCCAAGTTCACAAACTCCATCTTTTTTAACATATTTCTTATTTACATATTATCTTAATCTCCATCTCCACAGCTACATTATATTTCCATATTATGTTTTGATTTTTTTTCCAGCATCTGCATTATATTTTGTTTCCATGCAGCTAGGTAGTCTTTATAATTATTCATTTTAAGTGACTAAATAATACTTAATCAAGGTCATATACTATCATTTATTTGAACAGTCCCCTGTCGCTGGATATTTAATTTCTCTATATACTCTTATGACGAATACAGCTTACTAAATTGATGATCACTTGATTAAGTTCTGCTCTTGGGTAAAAAGAGATGATGACTAAGAACTTAGTAGTTAATGCAGAGAAATTAATTAAAGCATTCAATTAGTCAAAAAAGTTCAATGTCAAGATAAGGTCAGCTATAACTTGACAGTTATATACCACTTCAAATGTCAAACAATTTTGTTTAGCAATTTTTATTGGATTAATAAAACTCTAAATTCTAGAGGGGTGTTTTCACAATTGTACATTTATGGTGAAAAGTTCAAATTAATAAATCAATGGTGAAAGGTTTAAATTAATAATTAAACCATGGCAACTAATATCCCATACCTTTTTACTTCTAACATCTCTCAAATTTTGTTTGTTCTTTGAAAAATTCTAATGCTCATTGAACAGAGATATTACCTAGTAGCAGTCATGTAATCATGGTTTTAATATGTATTAAGCACCAGCTCTGTGCCAGGCTCTAGACCAAGCCCTGGAGTTATAACAGTGATATGTCATTTTATGAGGCATATGAAGGGGAAGTACAGAGTGCAGGAGTAGGTAACAGGAGAACCAAACATAGGGGCTTTTCCAGAAGGTGAATAGCAGTTATCTTTAAGGGGGTCAAGGTGAGAGTTGGAAATGGGGAGAGATTGTTCCAGGCAAGGGGAAGAACATATGTAAAATTTCTTAGGTGAGAAAAGGTATGTCAGGTCCAAAAAAAAAACCAAAAAAACCCCCAAAAAACAGACCATAGGGCTGGAATGAAGAAAGCAAGGAGAGAATTAGATGAGATGAATCTTTATCATGAGGTTTTTCAGAGAGGAGTTTAAATAAATTCATTTTTGTTTTTAATTATCTATTGACACTAGATGATTGTATCAGTATTGGATGAGTTTTTCCTATGTGACTGTACTAAAAACTAAAGCTACAGGGGTGATTTCTGCCTTCACAGAATTCAAGTGAGAACAGACAAGGCAGTGATAGCCTGGTACTTGGTGGTTTTCATTATATAACCTCAACTACATTGTCATATAGATAATCACCAAAACAACATTTAGGTAACTTATGAGACAATTTCTCTAAGATCTAGAGATTTTACAAGAAAAAGATGCGAAGATGAGTCTCTCCAATGCAATTTGGGTCTAACTTCAAGTAAATCAATTAGAGTGTATTGGTATTACTAGAGTTGGCACCTCAGGGATAAAAATTTCTTGATTCATGGGGGTAGGGAAGGAGGCAAGCAGAGACTGGGAGATATTCAAATGCTTTCTCCTAACAATATTAATATTTTTGGAGAGAGCACTCAAAACTTAGTCATTTGACAAAGATATTCATGATCTAGCTCTTAACCTATTACTTTTATCTCCAGTTTTATACTTTTACCCCCAAGGACACTGAACTGAACTGCTGGCTCTTTCCTGCATAGTCCATACTGTAACTTGTCTCTTGGCTTTTACTCATGCTGTTTTCTCCACCAGAAACTTCCCATCTTCCCCTTGACTGGCCCATTTCTTCCCACTTTTTAAGATAAGGCTCAGATGGCATCTGTTGTAAGAAATATTAAATGATCACCCCAACTCCTCTTCTCTGGGTAAATCACTCTTCTTTGAATTTTTGTAGATTTCTATGCTTATCTATGTCATGCACTGTGTTATTTTGAAGTTATATGTTTATGAGTCTATCTTTCCTTCAAACTGAGCTTGCAGAACGCAGGAACCGTGTTTATCTTTTTTTTTTTTCTTGGTGCCTGGTTTGGCACATAGTATCTTTCAACAAATATTTGATGAATGAATGAACAGACAAATCAACTTATGGGGGATATTCAAGCCCTAAAGGGAAGAGTAAGAAAGGATATAATAAAAGTCTACAGTGTGTTAAGAAATATAATGTAGAAGTAAAAGCTATTTTGTTCTCTAATGGCTATAAGAATAAAAATAGAAAGCTTAGGTTTTCAAATTGTGGCTTAGGTGAAGAATGAATGATGAGATAAGGCTGTCCAAACTGAGCTATTTTAAAAGGTAGAGGGGACTCTTCCCTCAATGAGCATCTGGCTAGTCACTGGACATGAGCGATCCAGTGTCTATTGAGAAGTTAAACTGGATGACTTTAAAGGATTCTTCTGGTTCTCTGTTTAGATTTGTAGGAAACTGCTTTTCCCAACAGAAAAAAAAAAAAGAATGCTTTAGGAATTTTTACAGGGGGAAGTGGATTACTGTTGTATTTTAAAGTCATTCTATGAATCGATCAGTCTTTAAAATAACGGTTTTGATGACAATATAGCAACATTTAACCATTGTTTTTAGAATTGCTGGAGAATATGGTGGCTATGGCATTTACTAATATACATCCCCCCACCATCAAATATACTCTGAAGAAAAGAATAAATGAATCAAAGAGTCCACAATGAAAAGAGGTAGGTAGAGATAGACTGAAACTGGGGCTGTGTTTCTGGTCCCATGGATTCCAAAAAGCATTATGTGTCAATTAAAACCAGTCTGCCAGCTGGGCCTGGCCACTCACCATGGTTCTTTAGAGGAGGTTCATCTGAATTCAGCTAAGGAAATTATTTAAAGCGCTTTCCCAAATCCCTTATTGTTATCTTTCAGTCTTCCTTTTTAGGTCTTTGCTACCAGCCAGCAGCATTCAATGGAGAGAGGGACAGATAAAAAGCAACAGTGAAATTATTGCCTGCTGTTCCCCATGGCTGAATCACTCCAGTCCCCTGACAATCATCTTACAGCCAGCCAGCTGCAGGGGCAGACCCCTGAACATCTCTCCTCTGAGCAACAATCTCTCCATGTGAACAGGCAGACCCCTGGCTGACACCCTTAGATCCTGAAAATTGTGACTAATTAACCAAATGTTGATACTTGACCCAGTTGATGGAAAATGTGAGGTGCCATGCTGGTGAGGGCAGGCCTGTACAGAGTTCTGGGTGGGCTGTTATTCCCTTGCAGCTGGGCAGATTCCATGACTGATGAATGTGGCTGGCATGGGCCATTCTTTCTCCTAGTTCGCAGTCCTCCACAGTTGCTGACTCTCACCCGGGAACACAAGTCCACTTCCCAGCCAAATTGTACTTCCCTTTTATGCACTACACTACATCCCTCTCAGAAAAAGAATCAGCAAAAAGGAAAGACACTTTGCCATTTAATTGATGGTCGTAAATATAAATACAACATCCTCAAAAAAATTCCTTTTTCATTAAAAATTTGCTCTCCAGAAGAAAATCACCCCCAAATGGGGTTACAAATAAGAAGAGGAAAATAAAATAAAGTGATATTATAATCATATGCATTTAGAGAACATTCTATTGACAAAGAATTTCTTTGATTTTTAGATGCTATGTTACTAATTTAAAATAGTGTTTAATATAGAAATTCATTTCTAGAAATTTATCCTAAAGAAATAATCAGAGATGTGTGCAAAGATCTGTGTCCAAAGCATTGTTGCAGTATTATATTTCTATTATTAAAAACAAAACAAAAAAAACTCACGACTTGAAACAGTTCTCGATCTGGAAATAAGAGATGCCTGTTTTCACTTAAGCACAACTTTTAGGAGCTGCATTTAAAATGTCCACAGTTTGCTATATTAAATTGTATTTTTCTAGAAGCTGCTGAGTAGAGAAGCCATCAGGAAATCTGCATTTGGAAATTTGTAACTGTTGGTTTGGTATCATAGGATCGTAGTGTTAATAATTTATAGTAAAGTGTTTTAAGGGAATGGGGAACTGGAGAGAGAGCAGTTTCAACAAACAGGGGGGAAGAGAATGACAGATTACAGTAGGCCAAATAACTCTTAAGAAGTAAAGGGCAATCTAGTAAAGGCAGATTGCTGTTTTTGTGAAAGAGTTTTGTTCTTAGGAGAGATTAATGGTAGTGTCCAATGAGAAGGAGGCAGAATAGAGAAAAGATTTTAGAGGATGGAGGGGAGGGGCTCAAGCATGTCTGGGCTAAAGGGAAGAAGCCCTTGGAAAGTAAGATTGAAGGTACAGAAGAGATGGAGAGTTTACAGGAAGCAAAATCCTAAAGGAAGAGTGAGAATAGTACCTACTCCCATTCTTTGAGTCCTACCATAGGTACTGGTTAAATACATGTGTTAAGTATAGACACATGAAGGAATACAATAGTATTATGAGATGAAAGATCTTTAGGAAATAGAATACAATATAGGGTTTAAATTATAATCACTTTGTAATATACACGTATAGAAAAAATTTGGAAGTATTTCTCCACTAACACATTATTAGTAGTTATCAATAGAAATCAGATTTATAGATCTTTTTTTACTTTTGTCAACTTGAGTGAATCCATCTTTAAATTTTCCTTATATCTTACTATAAACACATACATAAGTATTATACTTGTAAAAGTTGTCTAACAAAAAAAGAAATAAAAGGTGGTTTTTTGAGAGCATACCTTAGGTAGGGAGAGGAATACCCTTTTATTTGAAATAAGAATGACCAAATTCCCATAAATAAAGTTAAATTGTTATCTCAAGGTAGAGGAGAAGGAAGCTGAAAGAGTTCTTGACTGACAACATGTCTTTGCTTTATACATTTAGATGTCAGGACATCAGAAGGAAAAATCTAGAATAAATTTGGAAACTTAAGTAAAGCAGTAAAGGGTTAGAATTACAACTGTGAGGTGAGAGACAGGTTGAGATCTGTAAGGGTCAGCTGAGCAGCACGGAGGTGGGACATGGTCAGTGTGATTATGGGATCTTCTCCCATAAACTTAGTCACCCTGAACAATGAAAATGAAAGATTTGGTGGCTCTGGGGCTGAGGTGTGAAAATCAAATGTAGTTGACTTTCAACAGAATTAGTAATATAAATCAGAAAAAACAGAAAAGGAAGAGGACAAATGAGGATGATTGTAGGGTGGAAGAACAGAAGTGGATAGAAAGACTGAGACCATAACAAAGTCAAAGTATAGATTTATGAAAGACAGGGAATAGAAGAGCGGGCAGCAGGCTGTGGACATTGTGGTATTTCAGGGTTCAAGATTTCAGAGATGAAGAAGCACTCACTGATAGCCATGTGAGTGTAATAACAGTCATAGGAGTATATTAAAGTAATGATCAAATCATAGTGCTTTGTTGCTAACACTAAACTTTCCTTGGACGATAGAGACAGAAAAATTGGAGAAGAAGAAAAAAGGGCCAAAAATGTTCAGTGAAAGTAAAGAAAGACCTAGAGTAGAGGTGAAAGGGGGGTATGATGTGAGGCAGCATTGCAGTTAAGAGAGTTCCAGGTAGAGGAACATGATGTACCAAGCCCTAAAAAGAAGAAAGTGCTTGACCTGTTCAAAAAACTGAAATGAGAGCAGAACAGCTATAGAGTGACAAGGAAAGGAAGGGAGAAATGAGGTTAGCTAGAGTAGCAGGGGTGAGACACTTGGGGCCAGTAATACACCATAAAGGTTTAGCGTCATGAAGATTTCAAACAGGGAAGTAACATGATCTGATTTTAAGATTACACTTGCTGCTGTTTAAAAAGTTATTGAAGAGAGCCAAAGCGGGGGACAGAGAGACCAGCTGAAGCAGTCCAGGTCAGAAATTGATGGCAGCTGGTAGGCTGGTAGCAGTGGGGATAGAGAGATTTGAGACATGATTTTGAGGTAGAATTGACAGAACTTATTCAAGGTTGGAATGTGCGAGGAAAAGAGAAAAATCAAAGACTATGCATAGCTGGACAGGGCCGCCACATATGATATGGAGAAGACTGTGATGCAGGTAAGAAAACCAGTTTGGGAGAAATAAATCAAGAATGCGGTTTGGATCCTTTCAAGTTTGAGAAATCTGTCAGTGTCAATGAAGTGGCAGAAAACTGAGATCTTGAGAAAGAATACTGACAATATTAAACACTCATTGAGTGCTTCCTGTAGGCCAGGCACTGTGCTAGATCTTGAGAATAGTTAAGATACTGGAATGACAGTAGGTGAGTAATTGAAGAAATATTAGGAATAGATGTCAGGCAGTTATTTCTTTTAAGCCTCACAACAAATTTTTGAGGATATATGTAAACATTTTCTCAATGCCAGAGCTAGGAGTTTGGTTTCTATGGATAAACTAGGTTTTCTTATTAAGAAATAACATGATAAACGTGATATGTTAGCATGATTAATTCAAGAATAGTGCTCATGCTAAATTAATACTAGGATGAGTGGAATGAGTCAGAAAGCAAGGAAAGTAATTTGAGATCAACTATAATATTGAGCTGTGAATTCTTAAGATCTGATTTAGGATGTTGTCAATGATGCTCCAACTATAAAATTTCCAGGGAACATCTATCTTGTTCCCTGCAACAGTATTTAACTGAAATGTCACTAGAACTTAATATAAATTTGTCAACAGCTCCCAATATAGTATCAACTTGATCATTTTTCCAATGTGAGTTGGTAATAATGGAGACTCTCTCTTACGACCTCATTACATCTTCTATTTACATTCACATCTCTGCTTGTATTCTCTGAGAACTTCCTGGCATACGAAAGATTAAAATGACATCTGTTTAGAATAGTTTGGGTATATAGAAAATAAGGCAGAAATGGGGAAGTTCACGAATCAGTCAGTTACCACATAAGAAGCCTTATGGTCATCTTTGACTCCTCCCTGCCCATCAGTCCTTACATTTTATTAAACATTATGTCCTGTTGATTCTACCCATAAAATATCTTCCAAATTCATCTAGCTACTTTAAACTTCTATTATCACTACCCCAACTTAGAACTTCATTGCTTTTCCTTGTTGTTCATTTGGCTTCCAGGCCTGACTAACTTCACTCTAACCTTATGGTGGAATGAGCTCAAAATAATGGATCTCAAACTCATATGCTATGAAGGCAGACAAGACACATAGGAGAGTGAAGTGGGCCCAGGAGAGCAAGAGTGTGATTAGACAGTAAATGGTCTTCGTATTGGGAATAAAATAAGGAGAAGTGGGGGCTGATTATATATCTCTCCTAAAGAAATCAAGTGCTATTCAGGTCTTATGGATGGTGGATGCTCTAGAACGGGAGCCTAATGTTGAAAGATTGTCACCCTCCTCCATCTGAGAGAAGTCAAGAATCAAATTTTCTTAAGTAAAATATCAATTTTTAAATGTTGGAAAATTATATATGCTCTTAATCAATTATGCTGCCTATACCTGGCAGTTTGTGAGGCATATTCCATGGCTGCCAAACAGGTCAACATTGTGAGGACTAAAGAAAATATATTTGCAAGCCAGAGATACTATCTAAGGGTCACCATGTTGTAAACTGCTCACTATTCAACTAACTTGTACTTTGTTTTGTGTAGCCTTATATACCCTTTGGCTGCAAGTAAAAAACAAACAAATAAACAAAAAACTCCAGACCCAGCACAGGAGCTCATTTTTCCCTTCATTTTTCTCTATATTACTTGGCGCCTAGTTCACAAGCTTATTATTGCACGATTATAACATATTGTACTTGTTTGCATGTTTATCTTCTTTATTCTAGTGTAAGCATCAATCTCAAGCATCAAAACTGAGTTATTTATTTTCTATGCCAGAATCATGTTGAACCTATATGTGAAAAGAACTCAATAAACTCTTGCTTGAACTGAACTGAACTGCTCCCTCTGCCTGGAATGCTTCTTCTCTCCTTCTCTTGTCAAATTCCTATTCAAACATCAAAATCCACCTCAAATACTACCTGCAATGTTTTCTCCAACTGCTTCAGGCAGAAGAGACAGCCTTTTCTCTATGATTCCACACAACTTCATTCATAATGTGACTAAGACCACAAAGTTATTTGTATATGTGTATCTCTTCCTCTAGATTTTTAGTATCTGGAGGGAAGAGGTCACACTATATTTATTTGCCACTGTATTTCTAGCTCTCAGTCTAATTCTTGATGACAGCAATGCTTAGTTAACATTTGTTGGATTAAACTAAACTGAACAATATTTAAAATAATTTATGTTAACGAGCTAACAAGGAAAGGTAGATGAAGGGACCTATCAGAGGTGATTTGGTTTAATGTCAGAGGGCTAAAGTTTGAATCATCTAATTAATTCTTCATTTATTTATTTGACTATCTACTATGTACTCAAAATTGTATCAAATTCTGTGAACAAAGGAAAATAAAAGATGTAGTCCTTTTTGTCAAGGAGCTTATAGCCTAATTGGGGAGATGTGCCATATACACAGAAACAGTGTAGGCGTGGCATAATATTTTAAATTTATCTTTGGCTCTTTCTTTCCCTGGGCCCTCTCATCCATCATCTGCCAAGTTCTGTTGATTCTATCTCTTGGGTATCTCTTGTTTTTATCCTTTTCTTTCTATTCCCACTGCCTTTATTCTAGATAATTTCCTCATTTCCTATTGCCCAGGATATTGCAAAATGCCAACATCTGAGAATGATCACTTTATACACCATTTCTTTTGATTCATTGGGTTTCACAAGTATAATATTCCCATTTTCTCTCAAATCAGCAATTTATATCTTCTTTTCTATTCCAAATCTTTGAAAACCACAAACTGTTGAACAAAACAATCTTATTCTTTTCACTCTTTACTGAACCATGAAGATTTTTTGAAAGGCTGATTCCTAGACTTTTAAAAAAAAATCTGGCAGTGTACATTTATTCTTTCTTTCTACTATTTCTTGGCAGTACTGTAGGTGCTCACTTGCTACAACTACAAACTTAAGTCTCTTAAAAATAACTCTCTTTTGAAATAGTAACTTGAGAATAACCAATTGTGACCCTGACACAACAATCCATACCCCTACCTCTACCAATCTTGACGAGGCCAAGAGGGATGGAAATGGGCATTTGTTATCAGCTATTAGGTGTCACTCTCTTGAAATGAATTAAGCAAGCTCTGGAATCATTCCCACTTTGTTTAGATCCTACCTCTACCATATCCTGGCCTGTGACCTGAACAATTCTCTTAAGTTCTCTAAACTATAGTTTCTTTATCTGAAAAAAAGGAAATAATAATAGTTTGGTTGGTTATAAACTAGCAGTAGTCAAAGCATCTTCAAGATCAAAGGTATTTTCATAATAATAGGATGTTATTTGTCTTTCTCACTGTGTTTACCTTTGCATGGATGGTGCTAAAGCAATGGTGGATAAAACTGTTGGTGCTTTAGCATAAATGTCAAGACAGTGACATCAAAATGCACTCGTATTTACTGAATTTTTCAGTAAACGTAACATTCACAATGGAAAAAAAAAGTCAGTTTCACTTAATATCTTTGATGAAGCAGTGAAAATTATTGATTTCATAAAATCGAAATCTTTGAGTCCATAATATTCTATGTGATGAAATGAGAGGTATGCCTCAAGCACTTCTGTATATCGCATATGTTTTCTCAAGAAAAAAAAAATATTTGTGTAATCGAGTTGCAAGTGAAACTATCCACATTTTCATTGAGTGCCATTTTTACTTGAAAGAATGACTGATATACCAACTAAGATTATACAGTCTTGAGTATTTGACAACCTAAGAGTTAGTAAAGTGAGTTTGTTTGTTCAAGAAAGGAATTGATGGTATTTGTTGAAAATTGTAAAATTTGAGTTTTCAATCCAACATTAGAATTTGGAAAACCTTGCATCTACCACCATGCGCATAAGAGTTTCCTAATTCTTCCCAACTTTTCTGATGGTATGGGTAGTAATATTGAGAAATTGGAATTTTTGATGTTGCATAATGAAATATGTCAACATTTGGATAATCTACATAACTGGGAGAATCAATATTTTCCTACTAGCCAATACATATTACAAACCCATGCATGAATAAAGGTTCATTTAAAGTGTAAGATAGATGAATGAATTTTAGCGTAACCTAGTACAAAAAGTTCACTGATGTGATTTCAGATTCCTCAATGCAGCTAATCTTTAAAAAAGAACCATTTGTCAAGTTTTAGTGTAACATTAAAGAGGAATAGCCACAATTACCTGAAAAGGCTATAAAAATATTTTGCCTTTCTCCGTTCATAGATCTGTGAAAGAGCCACATTTTCCTCATTCACTTTGACTAAAAGATCATGTACAACAGAGTAAACACAGATGAAGAGACTCTAGATGTACTATATTAATCTAGACATAGAAAAGATTTGAAAAATGTAAAACAATGTCAGTATTCTTGCTAACCTTTTTGTTTTGGAAAATATAGTTATTTCTTATAAAAAGTTACTTATTAGTATGTAATGAATTAATTGTTATTTACAAATTAATAAAATTTTTTAAGTTTCAGTTTTAATTTCTAATATGATACATATTGATAGATAAAATGCATATAAAGAGTACAGAGCTCCTCAGTAAAAAAAGAGTCCTGAGACCAAAATGTTTAAGAACTGCTTCTGGAAATACTCTATAATTCTCATAAAGCACTTAACATGGTACACTGTAAGGACACGATAAATGCTGATAAGCCTATTGTACACCCAGTGCTTAATAAGTGCTATCCCGTATTATAGCTTCCTGAAACCACCCTTGATTCTCATCCATTTGTCTTAGTTTAAAAGAGAACCTAAGGAGCTGAGGCAACAGAATGCTTGAGGAAGGGAAGGAAGAGGTAGGTCCATCACTGTTTAATACTTACCAGGTTAATAATATGATTTACCACCTCAGAACATAAAATAAAGGACTAGCTCCTAAAGCAAAAGGATTTTCAACATGAAGTGCTTTTCGGCAGCAGCACTGAGAATTTAAAAGCATGTATAGGCTACCTGTTTAAAAACTGGAGCGCAAGCTCCTCTGTGCCTAGTGTGGCTTCACATTCTTCCAGCAAGCAAAGCATTAGACAAAGGCTACTTAAAGCTCTGCTGAATCTATAGCAAACATTTTTATTCTGTTCAACATATACATGGACCACTGGCACTGGTAAAAATGTCGAAGCCCTTTTAATTTAATTTTATTTTTAAGGCAATGTCATTTGCAGAGTCTGTGTCCTTTACAAAAACAAAAACAAAAACAAAAACACACAAAAAAACCCCATATATAATTATCAGAGCTATGTTGAGATCAACATTTTTTGGGGTCTAGAGTCTAAACTCACCTCAGCCACGTTGTCACTGGTCTCCAAATCTGTTCATTGGTATTCAACAACCCTAACTTCACAGTGCTAGACCCAGGAAACAGAAATATGTTCTGGGAGCAAATGGACTCCACGTTCCCTCGCAGGCATATGCTGGGAGAAGGGAGGTGAAGGTAGGAAAAGGCAAGCTGCATGTATTCCATTCCCCTTGAGGTGCCTTTGCTTTGTTTGCAACCCTAAGAATTTGGGTTAATATCTAAATCCTATAGTTTTTGTAGGGGGCAAAATTTTTTAAGTCACAAATATCTATTTCCTCTTTGAGTTCCACTTTTACTCTCCTCCATCGCTTCAGTCATCAAGTTCCTATTATGGTCTTCCAACCATAGAGGTTCAAGTTCAAGTTTATTTCTGCCTTGAGTGCTTTGTGTTTGCTTTTATATTTACTGCCAGGAGTTTTGTACCCTTGTTATTCTTCAGAAGTCAGCTTAAGTGTTATCATCTCAAAGGAGCCTGCCCTGACTCACCACCACTCTACATCACTCCCTATTTGTCCACTTGTCATTTTCTTCATATCACTTATCATCATCTGAACTTATTTTATTTGCTTATTTTTTTGTTGTTGTTGTCTGACTCTCTCACTGCAGGGACTCTTCTGTCATGTTCATCACTGTACCGTATTCCCAGTTCCTAGAACAGCACCAGGCACATACATAAGCATTCAAAAAATATGTGTTAAACAATCGACAAAACAAACAGGCAACCAAACGAATGGAAGAAGATATTTGTAAACAATATGTCCCATAAGAGGCTAATATATAAACTATATAAAGAACTCAAGAACAAAAAAACAAACAATCCAATAAAAAAATGAGCAGAAGACCTGAAAAGACATTTTTCCCAAGCAGACATACAAATAGCCAAAAGATGTATGAAAAGATGATCAACTTCACTAGCTATTAGGGAAATGCAAATCAAAACCACAAAGAGACACCAGTGCACATCCGTTAGAATGGCTATTATCTACAAGACAAATAATAACAAGTGTTGGAGAGGTTGTAGGGAAAAAAAGAACCCTCATACACTGCTATGGGAATGTAAATTGGTACAGCTACTATGAAAAACAGTAAGAAGATTCCTCAAAAAATTGAGAATAGAATTACTATGTGACCTAGCAATTTTTCTTCTGGGTATCTACACAAAAATTTTGAAAAAATGTATCCATAAAGACATATATACCCCTATGTTTATTGCATCATTATTTATAGTAGCCAAGATGTAGAAACAACCTAAGTGCCCTGTGTCAGATTATTGGGTAAACAAGCCATAAGAAAGCCATAAGAAAGAATGAAATACTGCCATTTCCTGACAGCATGGATGGATCTTGAGTATCGAGCTAAGCAAAATAAGTCATATGGAAAAGAAGAATCATATGATTCATTCATATGTGGGATATAAAACAGAAAGTGACAAATAAACAAACAAAAGAAACAAATTCATAGATGCAAACAACAGCATGGTAGTTACCAGAGGGGAAAGGGGAAAGGGGAAGGAAAAAAAGATAAAGGGGGTCAAATACATGGTGATGGAAGGAGACTAGACTTTGAGTGGTGAGCACACAGAATAACATACAGATGATGTATTATAGAATTGCACATGTAAACCTGTATAATGTTATTAACCAATGTCACCCCAATAAATTTAATGAAAAGAGAGAAATATGTATTTAAGAAATGAATGACTCCTTCAATCAATGAGACACTATAATATAGTGAAAAGAGTAAAAGTTTGGAGCTGACAGATCTGACTTTGAAGCCTCATTTTATTAATTAATTGTGTGACCTTGTGCTAGTTTCTTAACTTCTCTGGATCTTATTTTTATCATTTTAAAAAAGTGATTGTTAGACAATTGAAAAAAATGTTTTCATATGTAAAAGCATCTAATATTGTTTGACACATAAAAGGTACTCAATAAAAATTACATCTCTCTCCCACTTAATTTGAATACATACTATGTGCATGATATTAATGCTTAAGGCTCTGGTATCACAGAACTTACAATCTTGTGAGGAAGCAGAATATATACATATGCCAAATAGATGCCAGAGGGAGAAAATAAACATTCATTGGCTCCCTATTGCCTAGATAATAAAATCTAAATTTATTTAGCATAACATTTATGGCACTTCATGATCAGGTTCCACCTTGATTTTCTACCCTCATTTCCTGCTGGCGTTTTCCACCTAGGGGTCACCCTAACCAACTCTACCACTCACTTTTCTATGTATATATATATATAAGCCTTATAAGCCTTGCAGCTTTGCTCACATACTTTCCCTCTCCTTCTATTTGAATTCTGCCTATCCAGGGCCTGGAGTAACCATCATTTGCTTGGGGAAGTCTCACTTCATCTCACACCAACCCAATCCTCACAATTGGAAGCAATTGTCCCTCCTCCAAGGTACCAGAGAAGATGGTTACACCTTTTCTTAGGCACTTCCCACTTCCTATCTTGTCTTGGTGTATATGTGTATTTTCATTATCTCTTAGCCTAATCTTCGAGAACATGAAGTCAGCAATTGTTTCTGATTTATCTTCGTCAAGACCAAAACCTTGTGTGCATCACAGGTATCCCCAAAATAGAGAGAGTGAGATGAATAACTGAATGAATTTGAAATGAATGCAAAGAAACTTAATGGGATACTCAGTTCTTCACCTGGGTCTTTCATCTTAAGACTGTGCTCTTTCAACTAGGTTGGGTCTACTTTATTTCACACTATTATAGATTAGGAATTGAGAATGCTTTTTATGTTATGTGCCAGTTCTAACAAACTATGCAAACTTCTGGGAGTACTGAGCTGAAAAGGATCTTGAGGTGGTGCCTATGCTGAAGTGGAAAAGTCTGTACCATGCAATTTAGCACGACACAACCACATATTACCTTTTATTGGCCAGCTTGTTTTATAATTCTGACTTTTCTTAATACATTATTATTTTTTTAATCAGAGCTCCCTGAGAACCAAGTCAATCTTTAACTCTTCTTTCATGATCTAACTCTTACAAAGTACTAAACAAATGGGTGTCCTTAGCTATTGAATAATGTTTACCTTCTTTGCTCATCACACAAAAGCCTTTCTTGAGCTACACCTTCTTTCCTCATATCCCATCTTCCTCTATTCTTCCTCTCTATTCCTTTTTATAACTTCCCAAACACAATTATGTCATTTACATCTTCATGGCTTCTACTCCCAATTATCTAAACTCAGCGCAAGAATCATCTGTCTTGCAATGCTTGAACACCTACTGGGTTTAGATGATCTTTCTTTGTGCTCCCATAGTACACCGATCTTGCTTCTGCTGCCATAGTTATCACAATACATTATAAAGATTAAATATATAGATAAGGGACTATGTTCATTTTACTTATGAACACATAGTAAATAGGCAGTAAGTATTTGCTGAATAAATGAATGAGAGCTTTATTTTCATTGATCATTACTATGTTAAGCATTTCATGGGTTTTATCTTAATTATTTCTTAAAATAGATATTTAAATATCTGCTTCTTTCTACTTATTCTTGTTTCTACCAGTTACAAAAGACTAAGCAGTTCACCTTTTGAAGAAAAAAAAAAACTTTTTCAGTCTCCTGTGGTATCATGAGGTGCACAATAGTTTGACCAATAGAAGCCTCCTGAAGGAACTATTTCACCCCCATGGTTTCCCTAACTCCCTAATCATGGGCAGAATCCAGACTTTAAAAGAAAACGAGGCTTGACAACTACTTCATATTCCTCTTAGAGTCTTCTCTCATCTATTAAAATTCTGCCTAATCATTTTTCTCTAAAAAGCTCATATTTTTATATGAGGTTTGACTAAGGATTTAAGAACACAATCTAAAACATTTAATTCTCAGCATCAACTCTAGAATACATCTACATCTAAATGTAAAGTAAATAAACTGAATTGGAGTGTACCAGAAAGGAAAATATTTCTTTTGGAAGATACTTAACCAGAATATAAAAATCTCTTCAGTTCTTTACTTATCCTTTACAAGCAGAAGCAGAAATATGGAGTATTTACTTCTATTCCGCGGTGGAAATAAATTTTATTTTTATGATTCAGTCAACAAAAAGATATTTCCCATTCACTTCTTTGATTTCCTAAAATAGCTTTCAGAGACTGAAGTCCAAGAGTAAGTAGAGCTGACAAAAAATGTTGATCTACCATTTTACTTCAGGTGGGTTAATCATTCTTATTAAGGAATTAATGTGACTTGCCATATTCTGCCACTTTCAATCTTTTATGTATACACCTCAAAAGAACAATGTGTTTTTAAAGTCCTCTCATACCTGCCACATCACAATAAATGAACCAACTTTTAGAATATTGGCTTTAACCTCAAGCGAATTATACAATGATGCTTCCTTGAAAGGTTTTGTGCACGAAGCTCCTTCTCTCCCAGAAGATACACCTACCAGATGGCAAAAGTGACAATCTCAGAAAAAAATGAAAGCTGATTTGAAAACAGCAGCTTTTTTAGAAGGTCAAGGTACAAATCTCTGGTGGCAAAGCACAGCACAACATTTTAGAGACAGAACCTTATTACCTATATTGCCATTTCATAGCACTTAATGTTGGATGGGTATTACAACTAAAGGTATATTGCTCTCTCATCCTAGGATGAGGCCAAAGATTCTAATTACCGTGGCAAAGCAGGGATGGATTAGATCATATGCAGATAGGGTTTTAGAATGCTACCACCAAATTCATGTATGTATATGTGAATTTGTATATGTATATATAAATTTCACATATATATCATATATATTATATACTCATATATATAATATACACACATACATACATTAACCACAATGAAGTATAATCTCAGGGATACATATTAAGGCATAACACATTTAAATACCATTTTGAGATACAGAACCTTCCTCTAAAAGGCACTGGTGGAGTTTCTAACACAGGTGAAACATTTTTACATAACCATTTCTCATGGCAGGCATGGACAGTTTTCATTTTGAAAGTCAGAGTGTCCAGGACAACATCTAGATAAAGAAAAGATTCTCAGTTGTAGGCTAGAACATTCTTTCAATCTTCCATTTATTCAATTATTTATTCATTTAAAAATATTGAACTTTTACTAAAAATCAGGATTGTATTTGGTGTTTAATTGATTGTTATACCTAGGATTAAATCAAGAAACATTAAAGAAGTTATGTAGAAAAAAGTTTTTTTTTCAAAGATATGCCTCATTTCTACCTAATTGTTACCTAGTTCATAAAAGTTTACACATTAAGTTTAATAAAAGAGAATAAACGTCTAAGCTTTCACTTCTTAAAAAGATACTTAGGAATAGTACATGAATCTCTCTATATTTTTCTTAAAAAATTTTATTAGCTCACCTTTAGACCTTACTTAGAACCTAAAAAAAACCCAACAATTTCTTGAAAAATGTGGGTGTGTTTATGGACAAATCCAAGTGCCATGAAAGAAAAGAGACTTCATCTGGTATCAAATGCCTCCTACTGACTTTGTACTGGAACATTTGTTTCCTTTTGTGAGTAGGAATAGGCAGCATAATTTCCACTAACTGCTTTTCTTCAGCTGGAAGGGGAGGACTAGGAAGAGAACTGGCTTGATGCCTGAACTCATTTCAATTTCAATTCATCTAAAGACAAAAGAAAACATTGCCCAGTCTTTGGCTGAGGTGGATTCTTTTTCATTCCTTGAAAAAGTAAATAGTTCGCAAATGTGCCCAATGTCTACAGGCTTATTTGACAATATGTCTCCTATTTGTAAACGATAAAAGATGGCCGCTGCTCAGAAATTTCACTATGTTAAAAGATCTTCACATATCACTACGTACCTTGAAAATAAGTAAACCGAGTATTCTGAGATGATAAAGGGGTGGGCACTTCAATCACTCAAGAAAGATGCTAAATTTGTATAACCATACATTTCTTTGAACTCTAAGTGGTGGTGGGGAGGGAAGATATAAATTATTTGATTATGCGACTGGGGATATTGAAGTAGTAATTTAACATTCATTCTTTTAAAGAAGTTCCTCATAATGGCTTTGAGAAAGATTTGTACCAGTATCTCTATATGAAAGATAAGGAAAGAAAGGCACAGTTAAATTAAGTGGTGATCTAGACAAACTCAGATGACAGGTTTGCTATAAAAATAAGTAAGGATGCTGGATGATAGACACTGTGCCTTAAACCATTTGTGCTCCAAAGATAAAATATGTTTCTTTCATTAATAATTAATCAAAGAATCAATACTGAATGGCTCAGCAGTTTGCACTCAATCAGCAAGTTTTTGTTATGGCTTGTCATCACAATAGAACTAAGAACATAAAAAGGAAGTTTAGATAGTCATGCTACACAGATGTTGATGTAAAGTTTTTGAGCTGTGTTTAAAAGCACAGCATATAACCTTAAATTAGTATTCAGTGCCTGGTCTGCCAAATAACTACACCTTTGCATTTGGTCACTATGTGCGTGGTGCTAGTGGTTAGTTGAGGATGTGAAAATATAAATGCACATGAAAACAATGAATTCCAATTTATCAGCATTCCTCTAGTTTCTTATGTCTTTCTTATAATCCATCCAAACTCTTATTTGTTCATTCATTTATTCACTTATTCACTCACGTATTTAACAAATATTTATTGAGCATCTACTCTTTGGCAATGTGTGACATGCTAGATGTACAGGGTAAACTAAACTGGCAGGTCCTGACTTCATGAGGTCCTCATTAACCAAAGAAAAATTTATGGATGAAAAGAATTCACAGCTATAGGTTAAGCTACTTAACCTCTCTGAGTCTCGGCATCCTACTCTATAAAATGGAATTAATAATATGTTCCTTGCAGGGTTATTGTGTTCCTGTCTTGTTTATAGTTGTATATGCCTAGTTACTTGGCATATAGTGGCACTATGTGTTCATTACAGAGTCAACGATGCATTGGAGAGTGACTATACAGATCACTTAAATAGGAAGTACACACTAAATGGTACCTAATATGAAGAATAGTAAGTTTCTCCTCCCTCTTTGTAGCCACCATTGTAGATATCAGCAGTAAATGTGACACCATTTATTTGTCCGGCCTCTCGATTTTCCCCCTTACTTATTTTTAAAGACCATTTGTAGAAATGTTTATACTACATTTTTAAATGTTGCTGATAGTCAAAGTAGAGCTTGTTATCCCATTTTCCAAGTGAAGATGTAGAAACTAAGAGAAATTGGCTTATCCAAACTAAAATAGATAATCAATAGTGAAAGTAACTCTTGAGCCCAGATTTTCCTTATTGGCAGCTCGGTACACTAAGAACATGTGAGGAGAGGACGTTGCAATGCCCTGTAAGCTGGAGACGCATCAACCAATTGATGAGCAGGGATATCTCAGCTTACTGAGATTTTTGCTACTAATCTTGTCCATGTAGTCATATGACTTATGAGTTCACAATTCAAATTACACTGTACATCAGACACTTTAATTTGAACTTCCATGATACTAGGGCAAATAAGAAAAGGTTTCAAGGCTGTATAGTGGGAGAGATGTTGACTCATTTTAAGCACATTATTAGGGGCTTAAAAAGTATTTGTAACTATGAAAAAATACTGTTATTTTCACCAAAGCAATTCTTAGATGGATTAAAATGAAGCAGCATTAATCCTAAACTAAATTGGGGATATCTCATAATCTTATGGGAGAGACAGAGACCAAACATATAGTACTGTATATGCACTCACACATGTTAATTAATAAGGAGAAAACAATTTAAGGAGAGAGAAAGAATTATGGTTTTAAAATCTAGGCACTTTTAAAAAGGTCTATTTAAAAAGAGACAGTAATAGAAGAAAGGAAATAAAAAGTTGGAGGAAAAAAACTAATATTTGTTTAGGTAAGACTATAGGTCACAAACTGTGCTAGGTTCTCTCTGTAACGAAGAGTATATTTTGGTGTCAGACTTCTATGGCACTTGGCTTCTTTTTAAATGTGTCATTGATAAGATATTTATTTTTTCCTGAGTCTGTTTTAACATGTGTAATGGGTATAATAGCACCTATCTCACAGAGTTGTTGTGAGGATTAAAAATAGTTAAAATACATAAAGCATCGCAATAGGCCCTTTATAATGTGTATGTAATAAATTATATCTTATTTGTATTAAGAATTTTATACACTCAGTAAAAGGAACACTGCCTTGAGTTGTCAGATCTTGGCATAAGATAGTCTTATATCACATGTTTTCTTCATAACACACGAGAGTAAAAGTCAATTTGAAGTCCTGTCTGTGTTACACTTGAGAGTCATATTATAGGATCACTTGTAATCCCTCATCAGCCCTGGCTCCTATAGAGCTCAACCCTGGAATCATGCCATGAGACCTCTCTTACAAAGGAAGCCTTTCAGTGAGTTTCATCCTGTGTCTGGGGTATACTATGGACCTTGCTTACACTCAATCCAACTCTGCAGTTCAGATGACCCAGTGTGAATGTTGGCCTCCTACTTCAGAAGGATTGAGTGCAGTCAGGGCTCTAAAATATATTATTTTACCAATCTCTAAAGCACTTCTCTTTCCTGAAATAGAGTCCTCAGAGGCAACCAGGTGAATAAAGAGAGAGGCTATTTTTTGCATCTTAGATCTCTCCTTGCTACTACTATGAACACTCCATAAACAGGCTTACTTACCACATCATTAGATATATGAGAAATTATTTTCTAAAGTTAAGGCATGCATTCTGATTAGTATAAAACTGAGTTTCACAAAGTGGTATTGAAAATGTATTCTACTCACTAAAAAGTAAGCAAGACACTGCCTATCAGTATGTTTTGTGAGTCATGAATTAAAAAATAAATTGTTTTAGAATTATTTCACAATACTGAATTTAGCAAATTGTCATTCAAAAGAACTCTCTCCTCGAAAAAAAATCTCTTAGTGGAGGATATTTTACCATGAACCTCAGAAGATATACAGTATTGTTGAAGCCACAAAGCCTATCTAGGTGGCGTGGTTCAGGCACTCACCTTCCAAATGTACTAACCACTCCTAGTGCTTGCTATGTTTCTGTGTTACAAGTTTAAGCAAAAAAAGCTACATCATTCAAGAATGGTCTAGAGGGATGACATAACTATAACCTCCATGTCCTCTGATAAAATGAGTGTACCTGTGAGTTGTTATTTTCATCTGACAAAGGGAAAGAGAAAGCTAGGGAAAGCCCTTAAATGTGTTATCTCCAGGAAAACACCCCTTTCCTCCAAGGTTATAAGATCCCCTCCACTTTGATTCTACAGAACTTCATTGTTATATTTCTATCATAGCAGTTGCTACATGAAAGAAGAAATTCTTTGTTGAATCTCTCTAGTAAGAGGATAAACAAGTTGTATTCATCTCTAGATCCTTATTATGAAACAAAGGATTCTGTTGCTGATAGTTGCTTAATAGATATTAAGCGGAGGATTTCTCTTCTTTCGTCTTCTCCCTAGATTCACCATAAACCTGACAATAACATTAAAGATGTCCCGACTTTCATGGCAAAATAACTCTTTGATTATTTAGCCTCTCGTAGATGTCCTATCCCGAAAGATTTAATGTGTCAAATAAACTAAATTGATCGTTTCTATAAACGGTACATAAATAGTGTCATTTTTTTGGTTCCTTCTAGGAATCTTACATTTTATAGGTGAGAAAACTGAAATATAGAAAGAGTAAGTAACTCAAAATATTGAAATGACTCTGGCAACAATGTGGAGAAAAGGTTGATAGGGCAAAAAGAGAAAGTAGCAAGATTGATTGGGAGACTACTAAGCTAGTGCCCAGTGGGAAATGAGGCAGTTTAAATTAGTTTGCTGGCAACAATGATATAGGAAGTGAGTAGATTAGAGAGATGCTAGAAGGTAAAAACAGGTAGGATTAGGTCATTGTTTGAATATGGCAATGAAAAGAAGAGGTATTATAAGTGTAAGGTCGCTGACTTATAAAAATGGATAGCCTATGCATTGAAATAGAGAATTCTGAGACAGGTGAGGTTGGAGAATCAGATTATAAGATCAGTTTTGAACATGTATCTGAGTTCCTATAAGGCACAGTAGTGGAAATGCTGAGTAGTCAATTAGGCATACAGGGCTGAAGCACAAAGTAAATGTCTGGTACAAAGGCATATATTTACAAATAAGGAAGAAGAGAAAGACAAACTTAGACAGGGATTACTTTGATCCTTCCTTTAGGTCAAAATCCTATATACATGAGGTGGGAGTGAATGAAAGCATGTTGGAAACAATTGCATAGGTTTTAGGGGAAATCTCAAAACAGTGGCAATTGTGTCCTACCGGGCTCTCGGTGCTCTGAGGGAAAGTGTTCCCCACAATAACATGAGGAGGCAGCAAGAAAATTGTGGCTGTGATGTATTGGTGGAATTAAGATAGTTACGTGGGGGTGTGAAAGAAAGGATTCCAATTATGTTGGCAAATAAATAAATTAACATGTTGTGAGTGATCAAAAAAGAGAGAGATTGAAAATTCAAGAAGAAAAAAGAAAACTGATGGAGAATGTAGAAGAGAAGTAGGGTAGAAAAACACCAGAGGACATCTAACTGATCTCAAGGACAAGATGGACTTTTAAAACATAACATTGAAGAAAAGTAACTCTACAGGAAACATTAACAGAGTCGATCATTTGTATCCATTAGAAATCATCTGCTATACAATTTAAAAGACATGCTATAGATGCCTTGAATATATAATAAGATTTAAAAACTTAAAAATTTTTGTAAGCATATGAATTAAAAAATGTACAAGGGGCATACACTGATAATTCAGAAAATTAAAAAAAAATGTAATTTAATCAGTAGACTTACAAAACTATTCAACCTCGCTAGTAACAAAATGCAAATTAAAACTATAAGAAACAATCTTGACTATCAAATTGGCCAAAATAAAAATTAGACCATCTGTTTATTTTCTTTATAATACTTAAAACAATTTATAACTATTTTGTAAACTGGTCGTTTACTTCAGTCTCTTACTCGCTCACTAAACTGGACATTTTAAGAAGGAAGTTAAGTGTCTGTCTAGCTAACTTTTGTATTTTCAATTCCTTGTACAATGTTGGGCACGTGATAGGCCTTTAATAAACACATAATGAATGAATGAATGAATGAATGAATGTTGGTGAGAGAGCAAGGCCCTTGCATACTGTTCTGGAGAGAGTATTAAGTGGTACAAACTACCTGGAGAGAAGCTTAAAAATATCTATCTAATGTCAATGTGATATTCTTCAAACTAGCAATTACATTTTTAGGGATTTATGCAAAATCAATAATATTTGTATAATTTAGAATAAGAATGTTTATCAAAGAGTTATCTATACTGTGATTGATTATGTTATAATTTAAATGCCCGATGATAAATACCCAGTTAAGTAAATTATAGTATAAAAGTTTAATCATATACTAACCAATCATTAGAATTAATATTTCAGAATCATTTTTATGGCAGAGAAAAATGCTCAAACATTGTTAAGTGAGAAAATTATATTTTAAAATAATAATTGTGGTACAATATCAGTTTTGCTAAAAAACAATTTATGATATGTAAAATAACTGAAAAAATACACAGGAGACTTTCTTTGAACTTTTTTATGTTTTTAAAAATTTCTACACAGAACATAAAAAATATTGTTAAAATAGCTAAGAATTCCTCCCAGGAATCCTTAGAACTTAAAGAAACCTAGATTTCTTCCTACCATATTTGGGAGAAAGAAAATAGATGACCTACTTTTATAAATCTCAAACCATTCCCAATTACTCCGATTTAAATTCCAACCTTTTAAAACATTTGCACACATATTTACAGCATTGTGTGCTATAAATTCTTATATTTACAACATTGTGTGCATGTGTGTGTGTATATATATGTATCTATACTATTTTTTAAAATGTTCTGTTTTGTGACCTATCTTTCAATAGTCACTTAAGTCTAAGAGCATATTTAAGCCTAACTTAAAACAGATTAGAATATTTATCTAAAGGACTAAGGCAGATATAAAAATTTAATGACCTCATATTAATTATAATATTAACTGCAGTCTCAAAATACAATTGTGCATTATTTTGTGATTCCGGTGTCCTTTATTAGTTAATAAAGCAATTTTGATTTTGTAGTAATTCATTTGTGCTGTTTGCATTAGAAATCTTCTCTCTTTAGAACAAGTGACCAAATACATATACACACAAGTGTTTTAATGCATATTCCTAGTTTGGCATTTATTGATAGTGTTTATTTAATTGACAATAGAATTCTTAAGCAGGATTTGGAAACTCTGTTTAGGGAATGTCACTTTTCCACTAAAACGCATTGCAGTTTGTGTTTTTCTACTACTTTTTAATCCTGACATCTTTTCCTCCATAAAAATCCATAACTCCTCTCAATTTGTCTAATGATTCATGAGAGCAGTGGGACTAATTCAAATCATCTTCTCATTCTTTGCCTAAATCTAACTTGAGTGACAGTGATGACAAGTAGTGGAGATGCTCTGAAAGTCAATGGAGCATACTAAAAACATGCATACTATGGGTTCTGATAATAACAGGGCACATAGACTCTTATTTAAAGAATTATTGAAGGTACTGTAATAGTCTGAATTCCTAGCATTATGTGGCACTAAGAGGCACACAAGTAAATGTGTGTTTAGTTCACGGATGATTATAAGTAGGTGGCAGCAGTGAATGGTTCTTGAGGAGTGGGAGATGAGAGTAATGGAAAAGGGGTGGGGCTGGAAATTCCTGAAGGTTCTCATATTTTTCCATCGATCTCCATAGGGTTGTACCAGGCCTGTGTTAATTTTAACATGTTCAGTGTTAAGAGTTTTACATGTATAATTTCATTTGATTTTCACAATAACTCTGTGAAGTAGGCATTATTATTAGTCCTATTTTAGAGATGTTGAAACAGGCACAGAAAGGATGAGTGAGTGGCTGCATTAGAATTTGAACCTAGATTGCCTGACTCCAGAGTAGTATTTTAAAGCACTGCAAAGAGGACTTACGGAGGAACCCCAAGTGATAAAGCTAGTTGCTTAAGACTGGGATTGAACTCAGCAGGGTGGTCAATTCTGATATAAATTCTAGTGATCATAAGGTTCCCATTCACATTTGGCTTTGAACTGTCAACCTTTTCAATCCCGCTTCTGTTAATATTCTATGTGACCTTTTAGTTATTTTATTATTTTATTTATTATTATTACTTTTACAAATTATTATTTTCTTTATTATTACTTGAATATACCAGTGCTTACCAGTCTTTTACTTCTCATTTTACTTCTCATTTCAGTGGCCTAAAAATCTTCCTTTCTTCTCTCTACCTTCTTTATACAACAGAGCAAATTCCATGTCCACAGCAAACCTTCCTGTAATTCCCTAATCCTGTGGAGCTGTTCCTTTTCAGGACACCTAGAATTCTCTATCTGCCACTTACTTTGAAGTTGACACACATCATCTTGTATTATCTTGCAGAAAATATAAAATACATATGTATACGATAATAGTTTAGAGAGAAACTACAAATGGTATAGAGAATTAATATAAAATACAGTTTTATAAATCCTTCCTTTCAAATTAGATAATGGACACCTGGAAACAGGGACTCAATTACCTTTGTCTTCTCTTTTCAACAGCCCAGACAGTGGCTCACACTTAATAGGTATTCAGTGTCCTCACAGCTGACACTGATGTTACATGTAATTATAAATAGCAATAATAAAAGCCACAAAATAATAGTCAATGCCCACAGGGCACTTCATATGTGCTATGTCCCACACTTAGTGTTTTATCTGCATTATCTCATTTAATCCTCCCAACAACACTATGAGCTGGTCACATGAGGAAACTGACACAAGAAGGTTAAGTAACTTGCCCAAGATCACTCATCTTCAGGTGATATCACTCTTCCCACTAGTTCTGTTTTAGGAATATAGCTATTTTTTCCCATAAAAGTGCTATAATATTAATACATAATAGGTTTTTAATCATTTTTAAATAAATCAATGAATAGTTTTAAAATTTCTTGGTTTTAATTTCTAAGTCGGTAAATGTCAATAGACATAAACCACATAAGCACAACCTCTTTAGTGTCTTTAATAATAATTTTAAGAACTATAAAGTAGTCCTACAACTTGAGCATTTGAGAAGCACTCAAGCACTGTGAGCTCCCAAACTCTCTCTGATTTCATTTCTGACCACCCCAACCTTGTCGGTCTCTCTGACCATGTGTCCGTTACTAGAATATGCCATCCTCAATTGCCCTGCAGTCATTTTGTACTTACTGTCCCTTCGACTATTTGCAGGGCTTGCTCCCTCACTTTCAACTCTTTGCTCAAATGCCATCTTCTCACTGAGGCCTGGCCACATCTCAAAATTTAAACTTCTGACACTTTCTACCTCCCTACTCTACTCTATCTTTCTTCTTGTATTAGTTTGCTAGTGATGCTGTAACAAAGGACCACAAACTGGGTGGCTTAATAGGAATTATCTCTTAGTTCTGAAGGCTAGAAGTTTGAGATAAAGGTGTTGGCAAAGTTGATTGCTTCTGAGAACTGTGAAGGAGAATCTGTTCCACGTCTCTCTTCGAGCTTCTGGTGGTTTTCCAGAAATTGTTTGCATCCCTTGGCTTATAGATGCATCACCTTGATTTCTGCCCTTGTCATCAGATGGCATTCTTCCTATGTGCATGTCTGTGTTTGTGTCCAAATTTCTCTTTTTATAAGGAAAGTCATATTGAATTAAGGACAACCCTAATGACCTCATCTTAACATGATCATCTACGAAGACCTTATTTTCATATGAGGTCACACTCACAGATACTGGGGGTTAGGTATTATCATCTCTTTTTGTTTTGAGGGGGGGGACAAAATGTAACCCCTTAAAGCCTTCTAACATACTACAAAACTTTTGTTTGCTTATTTATTGCAGGTCTTCTCCTGCATGTTTGATCCATGGAGTCAGGAATATTTTGCATAGTTACTATTATATCCTCAGGGCATAAAACTGTGCCAGCACATAGTAGGTGCTTTAATAAATATGTATGGAATAAATGAACTATAAGCCAAATGGTGGGAGTAGAGAGCTAGGTGTGACATAATGTTAGACCAGTAGTTGGGATGCAAATCAAAGAAGGCTTTGTATTAGTGATACACTTAGGAATCTGTCTAGTTAGTTATATTCTATGTCTGATCTGGTTTACTGTGCTAAATGCTGTCAATGTATACTTTATTGAAACATTTCCCTTGTTAATTCACTGCATTTTAGTGATAAGACAGTTTTACATTATTTATTTCTCATACAATTTTATATTTTACCGTTAGTTTATATATTTACTATCGCTTATAGATTTCAAAACAGCTCTTCATCATTTAGGGGCTTACTTGTAACAAAAGCAATTCTTCCTGCTAGAGATGTGGATAATGTATGTATGACTGGATAAATCTGTTCTTATTTTCTTTTTCTCTATCAGATTTCTTCTCGATTTTGTCAGTCTGCCCTGAAATTGACTCTAATATGTTCAAAATTTCTCCCCTTAGTTGCACCATAAGGTAAAAAAATTTAGTCTTTGACTAATTGGCTCAATCAGACATTTAGGCAGCAATATCCACTTGATTGATATAACCAACTAAGGCTGTGCAGCTGGTAAACCAGGAACCATACATTAAAAAAAAAAAAGCAGTAGTTTAAGTTGAACAAACGTGTGTGGATTTTAAAAGTACTTCTAACTGGAGTTCAACATAGAATGTATAAAATAATTCACCTTCACTTGGCATGTTCTGCTAGAGACTTCTAAGCTGTCAGTGTTCTTAAAAGCAATCTTTTTATTTTAGCTTAATGATCCTGAACTCAACCAAAGTCATTCAATCTATGTCAGATAAAAATAAAGTGAAAAAGTGTACCAACTGGGTCAGGGGAAAAGTGTTTCAGGAACCTGAACAGCTTCTCTTTTACAGACTTTTCCCCCTCCCCCATCCTAGAATAACTGAAGAGAAGATATTCAGAAGTAATACAACAGATTTAGTCCTTCAGGTCCAGAAGAAAACTTTTAAATCTGGGAAGGACTAAGAGGTTGTCTAAGTGAACCTCTATATATTTACAGACTAGGAAATGTAGGCCCAAATAGTGAAACTATTTCTCTAAGGTCCTTTAGCTTTAAGAATATGGCAGTAGAAAGGTACCTTTATTACCTGGGAGAGCATTTGTGAGAGACCTTAGCCTAAGATCTTAATTTTCCATGATAATTTCAATTTCAATTATGCAGTAAACTGTGCAAATGTCCCTCAAATTTCAATACGTAAGCTACATTTCTCAATATTTCTCAAATGTGAATGCTACATACAATTTCACTGTCCAATTATATATTACAAAGAAAGAGTGCATAATGGAGACAGCCTACTGTTCTGATTCGGAACAGCCCACGACAGGTGGAAGGGCATGTACTAGCACAAGGAGTTTATAGTTACTTTTCCTTAGAAAGTAAAATATGCACTGCTAAATTTATTTAACTTGCAAATATTTATATATTTGCACATTCTGCTAGAGAAAAACTGAGGGGATAATCCTAATCTCAACTCTGAAGTTTACAGAAGATCTATGCTATGTAATCATGGAGTCTTAAATATGAGTTTTGCACATTCTCTCTGCACCTATCTGTCCCCGGGCCCCAAAAGAAATTTCCTAAAAGTAAGTGATCTTTGAATTATGTCTCAAAAAAGTGACTATTTTCAGAAACTTACTCTTCCTCTATTCTCAAGCTTAGAATTTTCACAAAATTAACATATAGTAATATAATACTTAGTACTATATTAAATATTTAATACTTTTATAAGTACTAATAAAAAGTATCAATATAGTATTTAGTTCTATACTAAGGATTTAAAAATTTCACAAAAGTTCCAGCTTATAAAGCTATTCTCTAGCTTTACCAATTACCAAAAAATTTATTCCTGAGATAGCATATAATGAATATATTCCATGACATACAAAAAGCGTTCCTAGGTTGACCTGTTACAGTCTAAGAAGGAGGATATAAATCTGAAACAACATTCTGCACAAAAGTTAAAAAAATAATTAAATATTTTTAAATGAATCAACCTATGACGGTCTTAAAAATATCATTGCAACATTTTTATTTTCCTACATAGGAAGTCAATCCCCTTGGTAACAAAAGGAAAATCACACCTTTGCCAACACCTACACTAGGTAAAGATTTATTTTAGACATTGTCAAGGACACAAAGAAATGCAGGGTATCGTTGCTATACAGGGCAATCTCTATTTTGTAAGAATGTACCACACATGTACAAGTAGAAAAGCAGCCGTATATTTTTACAAGAATAATCATTCCTAAAGCATTACTAGGGTAAAACGATCATACGTCATTGCTTCTTTAATACTGCATTTGTGTCCAACTTGTGGCCTAAATGGTTATAACAGCAGAAATAAACCACTTTTTTTCCAAAATGGACAAAAAACTAGAGGATAAAATGAATGAAATGTATACTTGTAAATTTAGAAATGATCCCAATTGATTCTCTTCTTCCATTTAGTTTTAGGGAATCATCTAAGATTTCAAGTGGAACGATCTGTTTTGAGAAACAAAATCACATAGAGAACAGAAATACTAAGGTCATCATTCAGAAGGAAACATTAGAGAACATTGAGTCAAAATGGTGCAATCCAGACGGTGAAGCGAGAAAACTCTGCATATACGTGTACTTCGTAAGTGGGAGAGTATATGTGTAGCATGATACGTGTCCCGGATTATGGTAGCTAGAGCCGGGCATGCCTTCTTTTACATAAGCTGCAAAAGTATCATGGAAAAGTGGTAATGCTAATTTTAAAAGAAGAAAAGGATTAAGTTCCCATACAGCCAACCAGAAGGAAGCAATTTAGGAAACATGGATATGTTTAGGAATGAAGGAACAGTTGTCCAAAGCAGAGAAGCAGGAAAGAGAGAGGTAATTGAAGAGGGGGATGAGCCAACTAAGATTATTGAAGCTTGTGACAAAGTTCCAATGTTATAACAATAAATATGCCTTAGTATCCCCAAAGTAAGCCTGAGCCCTTTGAGTAGATGTATGTGTGTACATGCACACATACATACATACATAAATGGGGTCTATTTTTCATAAGCTTTCTCTAAGCACTGAGGTTTTGGTACCCTCTTCTCTTAGATCCCATAAAATTTCATTCATTCAGCTATTATTTGTCAATTGTCTAATCTCAATCAAGTATGAGGGCACTAGAGTTATAATTATAAATCATATTCACATGTAACACAGCAGGTGTGAGGTGGAGGAATCAGGCATGTAGATAGAAAGGTGACACAGACATGACCACACTGGGCCACATATGCAAAGGTAGGGAGAACGTTTAGGGTCAAGGGGTAAAAAATCAATAAACAAAAAGAAGACAGAAGATATTTCTTCTGCATATATCATAATTTTTCAATTTTGATGTCTCACATGAAGCTTTCCAGTCTTTTCCTCATTCTAGATGCTTATATTTGTCAAAAGCAGAACATAGAGTGCTTCTGCCCCAGCTTTAGCTTTGGTCAAGGCTGTTACTTAAATGGTTGGAGGAGATTATCAAAGATCTTAGGCATATGCACAGCCTATTCTAAGTGTGTTTTTAAAACATTAGGTTTCACACTGAATTACTGCTGTGGGAAAAGCAGATTCACCAAGGTATTATAAGGATGTTTGATATTTCATGCTTTGAGTTTGTGCTTGCAGAATTCTGTAATGAGATGGTGATGGAGAGATGCTTAGAAAAGAACAGGATGCATGATAAAATTATTTGATTTCTTACTGTATTCTTTTCACTCTCCTAGTTGGCAATGATTCCTGAAGACATACATTACTTATAAAAGTGAGCACTAAAACAATGTATATTAAAAAAATAAAATAAATTTTCATTACTCAATACTTACAAATATTTTTTTCTTTTAATGTGCCCATTTATTTTCTGAGAACCTACTTATGCAGGGCACTGTGCTAGACGCTATCTATTCACTGGTGAACAAAATAAAGATGGTATCTTCATTCGCAGAGTTTAATATTTAGTGATTGAGGCAGACATTAAAAAGAGAAATAAGAAAATACAAATAAATCCACAAGTACTGTAGGAGAGAATAACAATAGGAGCTGGCTAACCTAGATTTGAAGGTCAGAGGCAAATAATGGTTAAACCAACACCTGAGAGATGGCTGAAATTTGCTAAGCAAAAAGTGGATGAAGCAGCATTTTAGCTGAAGAATTAGCTTTTTTTAAATCTTGAATTATCAAGGAATGAAACTATCTGTGAGTCTTAAATAGGAAATGGGGAAAAGCTATCTAAATGATTAGACCAAACAACCGGAATATCTTTAAAGGAAAGCTATATTTATAGAAGTTCGGTTAGAAGATTATTGCCATTGACCGAAGGTCATTGCAAATATATTGAAAAGTTGTAAAAAAATTAAAGATTTAAACAGCTAAGCTAAGGTTGGCATGCTGCGACATAGACAACCAGTCAGGAAGTTTGAAGGAATATTTTTCCCTCAAACGTTGCTCCTCTGAAATAGTGATAATATAAGGTCACAAGGATCATAATAAATATATATATAGATTCAAAAATAATACTTTTAAGGGAACAGAATGAACTTTCCAATGCAAATAAAGGAGGAATATATTCTTCTCCTAGTCTTAACGTTTTCAGTTCTCGAGGCATAACTGATGCCCCATGATTTCTTAGGGTAGGGACAAAGAAATTGGTGGAAGTATCATCTCAGAATGGCCAGTTTTGGCTATAGAAGATTATACTTGCTAGTATTTATAGGATTTTTTATTTTAAGCATTATATTTTAGGTCATAGTTGGGCCCAAATCACATATGAAAAATATCATAAAAGTAGTTAATTTTCATTGTAAAAGTACCTTACAATATATTTTTAAAACTACAATTAATTTAATTACTATTAATATAATAATTATAATTATTTTATTTTTGATTGCTCAAAAGAAAATCTGTTTTATTAGTATATATTTTAATCAGAAATTTACTACCAGAAGAAGAAGTATTATGAAGTATACATATTTCATCCTGATATTAGGTTCCAATGACATGTTGACTCTGGTTAAGTCCTTGCATCTCTTTGACTCTCTAGTTTCCTCATCTATCAAAATCAAATGATAGGGTTGAATTAGTTGTCAACCTTCTCCAGCTCCAGTATTTTCTGATTTATGATATAAATTCCCTATTTTGATAGAAACCCATTTTTCTTTCTTTGTTCATGTATTTCTCACTAGGATCCCGCACTCTGCTAGATGCTTGGAATTCATCAACGGATGATATTGCCCTCCAGGGAGTCTAGTTTAGCAAAGGAATGGGGCAGGGTGACTGATCAGGAAACAGGCCATCACAACATAGAGCAATATGTGCCTGGGTGCTATGGTAGCATTAGGAAGAGTTTCTGACCCAACCAAGGAAGTTAGCAGAGTCTTCCCGAAGAATAAAGGACAAACAGATTCCCTTAGCAATCGTAGCCTCACAGCAACTACAAAGTTTAGTTCCTTGGACTATTTTCATAGTTTCAAAGAAAAGAGGTTATTTTAATGTGAGTTGAAAAGTGCTACTTCTCAAAGCTTATGGGGACTCTAAGGACAAGTACCCCAGTGGTCAGCACCCTAGTCAAGGCCTTGACAATGATCAGAGAGGCACACTCATCTTTAAAGATTTGTCTCTTACCTTCTGAACACCCATCAGGGCACATACACAGTGCCTTTTGACCTTGCCACTTCCAAGTCACATGGTCACTAGTGAAATAGGTTCAGTTTCGGGAACCAAATATTTGAAGGTGGGATTGGTTGAGATTTAAATAGAGTTCTATCATGTGCAGTCTTGTCCTAAAAAAAATCTCCTTTGTTAGGGTGTGTGTGTGTGTGTGTGTGTGTGTGTGTGTGTAAAAGTATAGGTAATCCGAGACTGTGACTGTTTTTAAGTTTACCACTGATACATTTGCGAATGCCCCTGCTGCTTTGACAAGGGCAACACATGCTAATTCCATACTTCTACTTTTCTGAAAGTGCCTGAATCCCAGCCATTAGGGGTAGTTATCACATCACTTATCCATACTAGTCAAGGGATGAAGGACAATGACCATTTTGAACAGCAATTCCCATTTCAGGGGGAAACATTAAATGGCTTTTATCTGTTTGGATAATTAAGGTCAACATGAATCTGTTCTATTTTTCTCCAAAGCCTTTATTACCATCTAAAGAACTATTCATTTTATTTAGTTAGTTTATTTAATATTTTCTCCACTAGAATATAAGCTCTTTGAGGGTAAGGATATTTATTTGTTTTGCTTACCACTATATGCCCTGAGAATAAAATAAAACATAACACATGGTAGATGATCAGTAAATATTAACTGAATGACTGAATGAATGTTGCTAAACCAGTAGAGACTCAACATCTGACTCCATCTCTAGATGGATTCTGGTAGGATAGAAAATTTGCACCTATAAATGGCTGCACGATTGTGGCAGGGAAGGCAACTAGGACACTTTATTTTTTTAATCATTAATTCAATATATGTACTCTTTTTAAAGGACAAGAAAATTGGTGCTGTTAATATTATTTTGAGTAGCTATCAGGGAGGTCAACTCATAAGTTCTGCAAAAAAGCTTGTGAGTATTCATGACAGAGGATTTTCAACTGGCTGACAGAGGAGAAAGGCACTGAAGAGTTAAGGAAAGGCTTCTAGGAGAAGATAATACCTAAGTTGCACATGAAGTTTGAGCTGGCATAGTTAAGCAATGGGAGTGGGGCCTAGAGAAGAGAAGAGCATTCACAGAAAATAAGAGGCGAGAAAAAGAGAATTAATTTTTTAAGTTTAGGACATTTCAAGTCATGCCATATGGCCATAGTTCTAGACACAAGAAAGGAATGGTAACGGGTGAGCTGGAGGCTTAAGTGAGCGGTAGAACGTGCAAGACCTTATGTACTCAGAAGCCAAGAAAATTGGATTTTACCTAAAAGTTAATGGGATTAATGAGTATCACAGTCATGGTTTATTTTAAGAAAGATCGCACTGGTCACAGTGTGGATAATGCACTGGAGGAGACTTAAGACTGGGACATAATGACTTGTTAAAAGGCTGCTATAATTCTGGTGAGAAATGACAGTGACCTGAAGTAGGTACTGTGTTTAGAGAAAAACAGGCAGACACTAGAGGGATTAAAGAGGTGGAATTGACTCAGTGACTGATTAAGTGTGAATAGTAAACCTTGTTTTCTGGTTAAACAGATTGTTATGCCAAGGGGAGAATATCAGAGAAGGAAGAAAGTTCTAGAGATACAGAGTTGAATCATTTTTTTCTATCTCTGGCTTTTTCATACACTGGGTAAGTTACTTATCTGTCAGTTTCTTCATTTGTATAAGAGTTTTAATAATATCTACCATATAAATTTATAGAAAGAAACAGGATATGGACAGATTTAATTAAAATAGTTGGGACTGAATTCTGCCTCCCCCTACCTCCTCATTTAAAAGAAATGTGATTTTAAATCTAAATTAGTTAACTACTACAATCTTCAGTTTTCCCATCTTTCAAATGAGGATTACAAAAGCTAAATGGTTGTTTGTTGTAGAATGTAAATAAAATAATGGAGGCCCCAATAGTATATCTCAAATATTTAGGAACAATTATTACTATTATCATCACATCTGTGTTAAAAGGAAATAGCATTTTATAAACCATTCTTTTCATTTAGTGGACCATTTTTTAAAGACATGAAAGATGTGGTTTGGTTGTCTTGCAAAAGACAATGAGAAAAATTTTAGCAGCAAGCTCATAAGCCAAAAGAATGAATGGAAGACAAGTGGCTAGAACTGAGATTTGCAGCTAACATATGGCAGGAAACACTGGATCAGAAACTTTATAGTTGGCTAAAAGTTCATTTGTTTTTAGGATCAAGGCAAAGGCTCTGGAGGGCATCACGTCACAAGGGCAACGGGCAATAGCACTTGTTAAAACTTAGTTTACTTCCATTCAGGTCCAATAATATGACAGATTAAAAATTGCTGGGAGCTAAAAGCTTTATTGCACTTACTACACTAATCTGAAGCAGAGGGTAGAAATGTTTCAGTGCATTTTTCTTTTGGAATTTCTACTAAGTATTCTGGCCTGCACAAGGGAACTTTATGCCAATGGCAGAACTGAAGGAAGGGGGCACAGCAGAAATAAAACACTACAAAATAGTCAATATTCTTGTTCTAACCAGACTGTGGTCCCAGGGCATGCAAGGGGGAGACTATGATGAGAATAACAGATTTTCCAGTACGAAGTATGTTTTTGGCTGCAATAGTGTAGGCTGTGGCAACTCACCAGACAGCCAGGAAATTCTGTGGTGGTTTGGAGCCTGGCAATTCATTGGTGGCTTATAAATATTCAGAAGGCTCAACTTTCTCTTGAGGTTTTAAAACTATGCAGCTTTAACATGCTTCATATGAAACTGCCGAAGTATGGTTATTTAATCTCCTTTTGTTGACTTTTTAAGAACTTACAACCGTACTTCTAACCATTTAAAAAATAGCCCCACGTATTCACAATGAAGCTTAGTTTTCTGTGAATGAGGTTTCAGAATGCTGAAGGGCATTTTTTGAGATGACATGACCAAATTGTGTGTGTGTGTGTGGGAGAGAGAGAGAGAGAGAGAGAGAGAGAGAGAGAGAGAGAGAGAGAGGAGAATGTTTAAAATGCTTCTCTACATCTTGTATTCATTATCACGGTAGACATTTTATAGCTCAAGCAAGTTTGTGAAGCACAAATTTGTTCTCAAGGTTATTATCAACAGATGTTTTATTATTTTGATCACACAAGACAAGCAGTTAAAAGACCTTCTGTACGTGGGGCACCTAACATAAAATAATCTTAAAGAATAGAAGAATGTTTCCACCACATGGTTCAGTCTGCATGTGGCTATAAATTGTGCATTATAGTCGTGAACTGGGTTAGTATGCAATTTCCTTTCTCAGGACTTCAGGAATGATACACAGCCTTCTAAGCCTAATTCATTAATTCAATAACCCTGAGATTTAAAAGGTAACTGATTTCACAGTGTTGCTTTCATTTAATGTCATTACTTTTCCTTCCCCACTGAGCACAAACACAGACTATGCTCAAGTTGAGAAACATCCCTTTAGAAACTAGAGGTAAGAATCCTCACATCATTTGTCCAAATGCTAAACTTTCCAAAAGAAAAATCACTATGTCATGTGGAATAACACAGTCAGTCTTGACAATAAATGGAAAGAGAGACACTGAAACTGTAATACAAGCAGTCCTTTGAGAAATTTTAAATTTGAACCTGTTTCAGTCCGGATTTCTCCTCTACCCCTTTCTAGCTGTGTGACCTTGGACAAGTCACTTTATCACTTAATGCCTCAGTTTGCAAGTAGTATGATAATAATTAGAGAGTTGCTGCAAATAGGATTACATAAAGTAATATAATAAATGAATTTAATCGTGTTTCAGCTTTCCAGAATATTTTTCTAAATATTTGAAAAGAAATATCCTCTTATTCAGAAGAATAGCCAAGTCTGCATGATGCATAGGTTGTCTGGGCAGAGCACTATATTGCATTTCATCTTCATGCTCGAGTGCTGGCAAAAGATTTGGTCAGTTCACCTAAGAGCATCCTTGTAAGCAATGCCAAATGTGATAGACTGCTCTAAAAAGCATGTATATTAATTTTTCTTAAAACAGCCCGGGCTGAAGATAGTCTGTTCCTAAATTAATATGCTAGAAGAAAAGGTGGTTAAATAACGCTGACATGAGTTTAATTTTGAAGCAGTAATAAATAGCTCTCACACAATATCTTGTCACTTATATATTTTGTAATAGAATGCAGACACAGAGAAATATACCATGAACAATGAAATGTTCACTTTAATAACTGGGCAATGTAAAAGCTTGGGTTTTCATTTTACTACAGCAAAGTGAGTATGAAATAGTATTTTTCTTTTCTTTTTTTCCGGCTTATGTCATGGAATAGTTATATAGAACTTGAATACAACAAGCCTGCTTGACACTCTATGATAGTAGATCTCCCTGAGGAAATGGTTGTCATTCACACATCTGCCTCCCCTTCTAGCTCCTAAGGTCTCTGAGGGAAGACAATCTCATTCATTACATATTCACATCATCTAATACACCTGTCACAGCAGAGGTGATCAGTTAATGCTCACTGGTGAACAAAGCATAAATTCCAGTGGACAGTCAATGCATATCTGTAGAATGAGAGAAATTTTTAGGAGAGAAAGTAATGATCAGGAGCATTGCCAGATTAAGGAGACCATGTGGGGAATAATAATAATAGTAATAATAATATTAAATATCATTATTATAATAAAATCAATTATTAATTATATTATTATAATAATTAATTATTATTATTCTCTATGGGGGAGTAGTGGTGACTCTGCAGAAGAGAAGACTCAGGGAGAAAGTGGATGTGGATTTTGTTTTAAAATATTTCAAGGTCTGTCACATAACAAGCAACTAGACCCATAATAATAATTACTAACTCTTGTATAGGACTTATTAGGGCCAGCTAGTATTTTAAGTATTTTATTTTATATTTATGAACTCATTTAGTCCTCACAACAGCACTACAAGGGAAGTATTATTATTCCTATTTTACAGGTGAGGCATAGAGAGATTAAGTGACTCGCTCACATTTACTAAGTTGGTAAGTGTTAAAGCTACAATTTGATCTCAGGCTATATAGCTATAAAATCCACACTGGAAATACTTTGCTATGTTGGTGAAAATAGTTTGGTAGAAATTACTAGAAGAGTATTCAAATCAATGTAAGAAATACCTTTTAAATAGTAATGTTCAAAATTTTGAGGGTTGAAGGGTTCTCTTTTACTGGAGGTACAAGATAAAACTTGGTATATGGAAATGTCTCTCAAGAGCCTTAACATTTCCGATAGTTACTTTAAGAAAAGCAAGTTTAAATGATTTGGGATGATTCAAAATCTAATAGTATGACAGAAAGTTTTCTGATTTCAGCTAAGTTTAAGAAATAAATGACTACTTTTTGAAATTTTCAGTTTGTTTTACCTGATAAAGTGATTATAATTTGTATTTGTTTGTATTAAAATAAAACCAAAAACAAAATAGCAAAAGAGAGAGGAAAAAGAGAAAGGCTGGAATTTTAGACTGGCCTTTGCTCCACATTGAGTGACCTTGGGGAACCTTGTAAACACTTTATGAGCCTTTATTTTCTCATTTATAACATGAGGAATATCATGTTTTCCTTTCCTAGTTCATGGGTAGTTTGAAGGATGAAATGAAAATATTTTTAAAATAATGAATATTAAAATGTGATGTATTATAATGTGTACATTATGTTGACTGAATGAAACTATAACAATACATGCACAGTAGAACTAACAAATAACCTCACCAATATTAGCTTCAGAAAACATGGATATATTTTCAGGAAGAAAATTTTAAAAATATAATTGGAACATTGAACTGGATTCCTTTTCTTGAATTAGAAGAATGATAAATATGCAAGATGTAATGTCATTTTTGTTGTTGTTTTCCCCTCCAGAGTTAGGGTAACATTACTGAGCTTTGAGCCAAGTTTAAGCAGATGGGGTTGGAGGGAGGTAGGCATGGAGGTAGGGGATTGGCTTATTTCTCAAACATTAAGAAATAATCCTAAAGAGAAACAAATGCATCTCTATTTACCTACTGCCTTTGTCTTTTCCTTGACGGTGCTTTTAGTCTTTCAGTACTAACCTGAGATATTTTGCCATTTGGTGTAGTATTTCTTTTAGATAGTGTATAAGCCGTAAAGGCAATCTGAATATATCATGGCTGATCAGAGAATAAATACATTACTTCAAAAAGTCTTCCATATATATTTAAGCTTACTAGTGATACTGCATCATAACTGAAGACAGATCAAACAGCTCTGCCACACATTAGTTTTGTGACTATGGATGAATGTTGTAACTTCTTTGAACCTCAGTTTGCTTATCTATAAAAGAGAGGCTCTAAACCTTATGTAATAGATTACTTGTTAAAATATAAGATAACCACTATAGAGTAATTAACACATAAAGCTCTAACTTCAATAAATGGTAAATACTTAGTGTTGGCAGAAGCTACTGCTCCCAGCATGCGAAATAGCAGTGAGTATTGTGTCCAGCTTGCAAAGAAGATCCTATTTATCATCTATCGATCTATCTACCTATCATTTATCTATTTATCTACAAGCACATAAATACATACAAATACAAAAAATATATGGACATATTATAAAATGTACAATGTATAAAATATATATAAAATTTATACATATATGCATGTGTATATATATGTATATACCCACACACTATAAGGAGGCAAAACAATCTTTACCCTCTCTCTTGTCAAAAGACTAAATGACTCTTATAGTGATTTTACTAATAATCTACTAGATTCTTCTAGTGATTAAAGACAGCTAAATGTAAAATACCAAATAAAAAGAATTAAACCAAGAAACATTTTAGCCTTTGAGGACTGTGGAATTTATTTAAAAGGTAGACACAATATAAACACAGAGGACAAGAGAAAGCCCTGAAGTGATGAAGAGAATGGATAAGCAATCTCTGGCTGGGGGAATCTGACAAAGGTTTTCAGAGGTGACATATGAGCTGGGTTTTGAGTAAGAGTTTTTCAGGGAAAATGTTAAGGGGGTGAATATTAATTTTAAGGTCAATAGAACCTGGCTGGTGATCCTGAATTAAATGAAAGATGACATTCTTCTCAATGACTAAATGCACATTGTTTAATTTATGATGAATCTATATAGACTAAACATTTAAAACCTTTAAAAGAAGATAATATACCATAGAGGTTCTGATGCCTATGAATATTTTCACATTGTATGCATTCCTTTTCTCCGAATAATTTGAAAGTTTAAAATTACATAATTTGAAAGTTTAAAAATGCATCAAGCTCATCAAGCTAAGTGGACAAAACATAAGCTTTCAAACCCACTGGTTCTAATAATTTCTCAAATACTGGAAATAACTTTCAGTTTTCCTACTATGCAATTCTGTCTTCAGATACAAGTGTTTTTATTACTTCTCCCTGTGTCTTTCCTTTTTCTTTTTCCCCATTAAAGCAGGTGTAGAGGAGGTAAGGGGAGGGTGGGTTAAAACCAAACACAATCTGCAAAGATTTTCCCGCTTACGTTTTAAAAACCTAAGCCCTTAGGATAAATTAAAGGGTTTTGGAGGAAGTAAAGGGAGAAGAGGAGTCCTCTGCAGAGGCAGAGTCTTGGTGAAGGGGGGAATGAGAGTCAGGCTTCCTTAATGGTGGCTGCAGTGGAGAGAGATTCCCCTGAACTGGAATAAAAAAGGAGAGAGAATAATTTTCAGAGATGAATGATTTTGAGGCATGTCTACAAAAATAGGGACCGAAGCTGTTTCCTAAAGATTCTCATGACCCACTATGTCACTTAGGGTTTGTTTAGTTTCAACGAACACAAGCTCCAATTCAAACTGGCTAACACGATAAAGGGAATTATTTATTTTAATAAAAATTCCAAAGGAATGGCTCAGCAATAGTTTGATTCACAGCCTCAAGATATTGCCGACTGTTCATTACCCCATTTATCTACTCTGCTACTTCATTCTAAAGCTATAATCCTCTAATGGTCATAAAATGGCTCCAAGCTACTATCCAAGCTATAGTCTTCCTCACTTCATATCCGTGGAAGAGGGTAGGTTTCTGTCTCAGAATTCTAAATAAGAATGATGGAATTTACTCTAATTGTACTGGATTAGGTTGTATTTCTACTGCCAATAGAGGCCAAAGGAGTAGGATGTGTTAATTGGCCTAAATCAATAAGGACTCACCCATGGAATTCTGAGTCACCTTAGCTTCCATCAAAACACATGGGTTAAGTGAGTGAAGGCAAATATCTGAACTAAAATCTGGGCACAGTTAGCAAAATGGAAAAGGTGAAAAGAATGAAATGGATAGAGAACAAACAAATGCCCCTAACACTGGAAAGGTATAGCAGAAATTGATAGACTGGAAGCGACAACTCAGAGAGGGGCCACGGATATGGCAGCAGTTATATGCAAGGAAAAGTGACCAAAGAATGTATAGATTGTCTTGTCACTGAGCAGGAACATGGATCTGGGAGAAAGTTCTGGAGGTGGTTAAAGTGGTTGGAAAGAAAAGCGCTAAGAATGACTGAAGTTATATTTGCCCTAAGCCTGACAGTTGAGCTGCAAAAAAATATATATATCTACATTATTTAGGGTTTGTTAAGTTGTAAGGAACAAAATCTCCAGCTTTTACCATTTCTCAAGACCTAGTACCTAGTGACCCAAGGTATGATTGTTGTGCCCTATGCTGTATTGTTCCTTGGGTCTTTGCGTTCCAATAGTTTCAGGATCCAGTACTTCCATTACGATTCTGAACACTCAGGGCAACCTCACCGAACCTCCTTAACAATCCACAAACTTCTTCATACACGTCCTGGACATCGATGTACTATGACTAGGAAATTCTTACTAGGAATAATAGAGTTTTGTCACTTCTGTACAAGTCTTTTCTTTGTAGATTTTATCTAAAAGCTGTTAGTTTTAGAAGTACCATTACACTAACAATAGATCTGCTTGTAATAGTTAAGAGTCATGTCAAAAAAAGATGTGGATAATAGCATAACAAGAGGTTCACAGAAGAAAATATAAAGATGCTTTAGATGATGTGAAGGCAGCAAGGCTCAGCCAATGAACTGAAAGAGAGCCACTTGTTAATACAGAGGGTTTGTGAGGTGAAAGAAGAAAGATAACTCAGCTGGGAGCTAATAAAGAAAAATGAAGAAGGTTGGAGTCAGCAGCTGAATCTCAGCTAAATGCATTTTGTTCCAGTTCATCTAAATCAGCTTTGAGGTATGTTTATCAGGCATTCCTCTATCATGCGACTTTGATGCTTACAACTAAAGAAAAATTAAATTAATGGATCCCTCTCCCTCAATGTCTGCAAATTATATTTCTACAGTTGATTTTCTTTCTGACATCTGAGTCCAGTGGTTAATACTGCAAAGCACTTTGCACGTGTGCAAAGATTGTTCTTTCCCAAATCAAAAAGATTTCTAGACAGTAGAGACCTAAATTCATAGACCTGTCACTAGCCATTCTCTTTACCTGCCACACTTTTTATTTTATTGCTCTTTTATTTCTGGCAGTTAGAACATAGTAATAGGTTACTTTAAGGGAGATGGTATGTGTAAGCTCCGGGGTATTAAGGTTTCCTGCAACCTGCCAACACTATTCTACCGGAGAGCTCTGCTTTATGACCTAAGGTCAGTGGTGAGAGACGTGATTAGAATTTTGAAAGCTAGAGAATCGAAGCAAGGCAACATTTATTTTGAAAATAGTCTATGGCAGCATAAGTCTAAGACATGACTTACTCAACTTCGGAACAGCTAAAATACAACACCAAAATACATTTGCATAAGTCCACTTGCAGACAAGTTACTATGCGTGATTCGAACTGGTCTGGCTAAGAAGAATTTCAGAGAAGGCTCATGAAGCTATTGGAGAGAGAGTGATGTTTAGTTGGGTTTTCACGACAGTCCTATGATAGGAAATGGATACTGCCAGCTCTCTCTCTCTTTCTTATCTCCTCTGACTCTCTAAAAGGAGCACTCTGGTGGGCTTAGCTTGGCTCAGGTGTCAGCCTCTGAACTGTGCATTGAATCACTAAGAAATTAAAAAAAAAATAGATTTTCCGTGCTTTACCCACTGAAGTTCTGGTTAACTTGGTATAGGGCAGGGTTCAGGATCAGTGTTATTTTTTACTAGCTCACCAGGTAATTCTCATGAGTAGCTCTAGACTAGTCAACTGTGTGACCACAGGTGCTGTAACTGGCGTTCTTCCCCAGAACCACAGGAATGGGAATGGGGAGAGGAGAAGTTCCCCAGAAGGAGGAGGATGTGTTTTCTGCCAGTTTTAACGTATAGGCAAAATAGTAGTTGTTCACTATATGATATGTAGAGATTAGAAAGTGGGAGAGTGCTAGAATAAAATATTTTAAGGAGGTATCAGAGAACCTGAAGCAAAATTATAGCCTGAAGCTACTGAAAACAAAATGAAACACTGTAACTGGTTATCTAGCCTAGAATTACATTACTGTGAGTTAACAAAGAAGAAAATACGGAGTTACAAATAGTACTGGGTTATTCTAGAGGAAGCTATGACTGCAAACTCAAGGGCAGATTCCATTGATATATTCACCATGCTTAAAAATACACCGATAATTAGCTATGCATACAATTTGGAGATCAGTTAATAAGCTGATCGTTTACTACAAATATAGCCTCCCCACATATACACACACAAGCAGATACATGCATTTGCCACTTGACCGAGTCCTACGATGATAGCCTGAAGTTATACCAACAGTGACATCTTAAAAAAAAAAAAAAAATGAGGCCTAGATAAATGTGTGTATACTTTATAATAACTAATAATATCGATCATCTGTAATGGTACATAATCTCTTTTAGATGTTTTACATATATTTTTATTTTTTACAACAGTGCTATTAGATAGATGTTAGTATTCCATTCATCATGGAGAAAAGTGAAGCTTTAATAGGTTAAATAACTTGCTCAAGGTCACACAGGAAGTGGCTGATCCTGAATTCAAAATAAGGCCTTTCTGAGTTCAAAGACTGTGCTTCTTTCCACTATGTATGTAAACCTGCTTTTGCTTCCTAACTTTTATAATACCTTCCACCAAATCAATAAAACTCAGTTCAGAAATATACATATTAAGTAAATATTTTTATGTCTAAACATACACTTATGTTTGGATGATATCTATGTACTTTGCAAACATACTTAAAATATATACTGATAATTGGACATACATAAAATTTGGAACTTATTTAAGAAGCTTATCCATAATTAAAAATTATTTAACTAAACTAGAATAAGATTGTGCTACAGCTGACTATATAAAAACTGAAACTCCATCAAATGTCATTGGGACTATGGCTTTTTATTCCTGCTTATTATTAATTGAAAATAGCTAAAGAGACAGAAAGAATTAAGAATTTAAAAACCCAAAACCTCTACATTATGTGAAGGAATAGACCATTAATTCCATTTGAATTTAGGAATTTTCATCTTTATTAAAAGTCAATAATGTGAGAAACAAATGTGGCCCAAGTGATTCAGATATCTAATTAATTTGATTCTTGGATGTATCTGGAGAGTCTGTCAGTAGACAGCTTTAACAGATCACTTTTTGCTTGGCAGTTCACAAATACTGCTTTCAAAATTTCCATGTTACCCATCTTATATCCAAAACTTGGTTAATCTAAAGGAATTTACAGGGTACAGTAAACAAATCACTTTTCTCTACCTTAAAAGTCTGTTTGTTTTAGCATGGGTTAAATAATAAGTAACAAGAGTCAACGATTTATATTTGAGAGGATGGTTCAGATCTTTGATTTTTTTTTTTTAATTATAAAAGAATATCTTTAACTTGTCAGACAGAACATTCAAATAGTATCACACAGCCATACATTCTGCAGCTGTCAGAAAAGCACTCCAAATGTTCTTTCTTTTCTGGAGGCGGGGGCAGGGACTGGAGGAAACAGCAGATAGACAGTCACTTCAATATCTCTGCTAAATTGTAGTCATGCGTGTTGGTCAGGGTTATGAAGGCATGATGAATCTATTATCCATGCTGGGTGTACTAGCTTCTCTTGATATAAATCATATTGGGGGTACATAACTTTTAACTTCATACATGGATGACAGATAAATCACTCAGAGCCATGGACTTTATACTCAGCCAACTTGTTAATGTCATAAGAGTCCAGGGTGTCAGAAAGGTTTGAAATATCACAGGTGTCCATCTCTGAGAGGCCCAGAAATGAAAGGAATTTTTCAGATTACAGTCTAGACATCTTTGACTCCTCTGCTCTCTTTGGCATTTTCCCATCCTACGAAATATCAGAATCTGTTCTTCTAACATTCTTAGCGTGTTGTGAATTATCTTCTCCACTATCACCACTGGCAAAATTTAGCAATTAATTATATGTCTTAAATGACATGTCTGCATCATCTCCTGAATCCTATGGAATGTATACCCAACATCACAGCCAAAGTGATCTTTCTGAAATGTGAATACGATTATATCATGTTTCTTCATAAAATTCTTCAAAGGCTTTCCATGGCCTTCATGACAAAACTGAAACCCCTTCTTATATTTTCAAAGGCATCTATGTTCTCAGCCCATCTCCATCTCTCCAGCCTGGTTTGTGAGTCCTACCTCATAACTTGAAGTGCGGTCATTCTGAACTACCTGCAGCTCCTAGAGTGTATTATTTTTTCATGGGCCCTTGAACACTTGCACTTGCTGTTCCCTGTCTAAGAGGCCACTTCCTTTTACTCCTTTTTCCATGGCTAGCTTCCTCTTAACTTTTGTAAAGCAGCTCAGGTATAATGCTGTAGTGAAGTACTCCATTCTGGGCCAGGTATCCTCAGCACTCTGCTCTTCTTCATGGTTTCTGCCTATTTATTTCCCCATGTCCTCTACTAGGCTGTAAAATGCTATGAAACTGGATTATGACAAGTGCCTTCATTTAGTAAGGGCTCGACAAATAAAGGTACATGACATTTGTGGGATTTACCATGTGTAGCAAGTGGCCAAGGCATTGAACAATGCCGCTGAAGAGACAGAGTCATCAACATGTCCTGAAATTGTCCTCAAATTCTTTTTATGACATCATAGTAATATAAAGGACACTATAATATAATTCCTTCCATGAAGAAATTTATAGGCTAGTAAAAAAGACAGATTCCATATATCATTTAATGTAAGAAGTTCTCTACTTTTGTTAATTTTTGAAGCAGCACCTTGCCCAAAAGGAGAAAATAAGAAAATAGAGGAAGTGACACTTGAGCTTAATTTTGAAGGTAGTCTAGCTCAGTGGCAATGAGCTTATGTTCTAGTATCTGTTGGGCCTGGGGCCGATCCTAGCTCCATCCCTGACTATCATTATCATTCATGATAAATGATTTTATTTCTGAGCCTCAATGTCCTAATATGTGAAAGAGAGTTAGCAGTATTCTCCTCATAGGGAGGTTACTAAAAGTGATTAATTACTAAATTAAATGTTACAGAGATTAAATGTAGAAAATATGTAAGCTGTAAATGCATGTAGCAAAGACTGTAACTTCTTCATTACTGGATGTCTGATATCTAAAAAAGTAAATAAAAATCTGATATGAAAGAAGTTCTTGCTAGATTAATGTAAATTGTTCACTGAGAATAGGAAGCTAGGTTTTTAATAAGCTTTTTCAATGATTCTGACAACACTTGTGAGAACTACCATGTTAATGAAAATGTTAAGGATAACAGCTATGCATGTTGTTCTAAATCTTCATATTAACTCATTTAATCATCACAAGGGCCCTAGGAAATCATTACAAATATTTAGCCTTGTTTTAAGATGTGGAAACTGAGGCACAGAAAGGTTAAGTATTCAGCTCAAAATAACTCAATCAGTAAATGGTAGAGCCAGGATTCAAAAGCAGGCAATGTGTCTCTGTTTCACTGTATTTGCAGTGACAGAGCACAGGCATAATCCACTTGTTACCAAATATTCACTGAGGGTATACTACATTCCAGACTGAGACAGATTGGATATAAAAGTGACTCTATATTTGGGAGAAGGATGTTAACATAGTAAACATTACATACATACATACATAATACATACATAATACATACATACATACATACATACATACAAAAATAGAAAATATATATTTCATATATTGGTAAATGCAATTAAAAGATAAAGCTATGGGAAGAAAGAAAAGTGTGATGGAGATGTTGGCACTAATTTAAATGGTGCTTACAGGGCATATTTTTTTGAGGAGAAGAGCAGATGTTTAAATAATGAAAAGATCAAGTCGTGTGAAGTTCTAAGAGAAGATATTTCAGGAAGATAGAATAACATGTATAAAAGGCCTAGAGGTAGGAAAAGCTTGTCTTTTTTGAGAAATAATGAGAAATTCAGTGTGGCTAGAGTGAAATATTTAAGGAATTGGTGGCGAGGACATAATGTTGGAGAGAAAAACAGCGCTCAGATTGTATAAGGCCTTGTGGGTGACGACAATGAGTCTAATTGTCATCTCTTAGAGGGTTTTAAGAATAAAAGTGGTATAATCTGGTTTATGTTTTTAAAAAGATTATTCTGGCTACTTAGAAGAGAAAGGTAGGCAAAAGCGGAAGCTATTACAGTGGTCCAGGCATGAAATGATATTGGTTTGGACTAGGATTTAGCAGAGAAGGTAGAAGATGTGATTGATTTTGAAATATATTTTTATGGTAGTACTAAAAGGATTTGCTCTGGATGCTGAGAGAAAAAGAATAATTAAAGAACACTCATAGGTGATTTTTTTGGCCTGCATAATAAGAAAAATGATAGATCAAATTAGCTAAGATGAGGAAAATGAGGATAGGAGCAGTTTTGACCCTGAGGGTAGAGAGTGCAGGGAAATCATAAATTCTTTTAGGAACATACAGGAGATGCCGACTGAACAGTTAGCTGTCCAGTTTGGAGTGCAAAGGAGAGGTCATGACTTTAGATTTTGGAATCATCAGTTCATAGTATTTAAAGCCATGGGTTTGAATGAGATCACCCAGGGAATGAGGAGAGATTGAAGTCTGTGCATTGGGTTTCTGTGGTGCTCCGACATTTAGAGTAGGGGCCAGCAAGGAGACTGAGAAAGAGCACAGATGAATAAACAGGAGAGTGTTCTGTTCTGTTCTGGAAGCCAAGAAATGAACATCTTTGAGGAAGGAGGCAGTGACTGCTGCATCAATTGCTGCTGAGAAGTCAGTTAAAACTGAGAAGTGAAACTCGGACTTAGCGAGATGGAATCTTTCGTGACTTTGATAGGAAGAGTTTCAGGACTATTGCGGGGATGAAAACATGCAATAGATTGAAATAAGAAAATGAGGTAATAAAGTGGAGTTAATGAAAATAGATAATCTTCCTACTAGATTTTCGGTAAAGCGAAATAGAATAATAAAGCAGTAACAGGAGAGAACATTGGGTCAAAATATTACATCATGTCTGTATTAAATTTATCCAGGAAAAAAAAGCGAGAGAGAAACTGATATTGCAGGAGAGGAGAAAACTGCAGAAGCAAACTCTTTAAATGGATAAGAGGTCACAAGTGAAGAGTTGACCTTGGAAATGACCAGGGAAAATTCCTTCATCATAACAGGGGGAGTTTATGAGCAGACCTACTGGTAGGAAAGTAAGATGGCTTTCATTCGAGTGCTTGGATTTTCTTTAGGACATATGAAGAGAGGTCAACAGCTGAGAGTAAGGATGAGGGAGGATGTGTTAAGAGATTTGAGAAGTGCAAATAGACATGAAATTGTCCCAGAGAATAAGAAAGTGATTTTTCTAAAGAAACGTACCAAAATTGCTAAAATGTTTAGAGGGTCCATTTGAAATTAATAGCTATAATTTTAAAGTGAGATGAGTGAGTGCTTCTCTATCCATGTTCGGTTGCCTAGGTGCTGGCATGGAATAAATAGGAAGGTGTTAGTTTAACCAGGGTAGATTAACCAGAGATGAGGTTTTGTTGGATGAACACACAAAAAAAATTAGGAGAAAAAATGATGAGTGTAAGAGAGAGAGAATTGGAACATGTAAGTTAGGAGGGAAGGGAGGGAATAAAGAAGGCTAAAAACTTGAGGGAAATGGTGAAATCAATGATTCAAGATCCCAGTGGGGTTGAGAAATTTTTGGAGTAGGAATATCAGAATAAATGATAAGGACAGAGAAGAGGTGGTGTTCAAAAAAGATGATGTTTAATATAGATAGAGATTTGGAGGAGGTGTGCAATGAATGGCAGTGACGAGGTTTAGAGTATGACTGGAAACCCTAGGTCACGAAGTAAGGGAGATGACATGCTAGATCATAAAGCAAGTAAGTGTCAGACCCAGAGTAGAATCCACAATTGTTGGACTTCTACGGAATGCTGTACCTCACACCAACATTAACTTCTAATCATTTCTTGACTTATAAAACTAAATGGTACTTATATTCAAGATATTTATATGTGTAGAGTATAGTGAGAAAGGCTGGCCTCATGAGTTCAAGATCTGTGCAATCAGGGCCCTGCACGTAGAAAGGGCATTTGGTTTAACGCTCTGCTGTTGCCGTCTTTCAATTATTATTATTTTTTAAACCGGGGCACCACATTTTCACTTTGTACAAATTATGTAGCTAGTTCTGGAGTGAAAATTAGTGATTTATAAGGAGAAATGTGTTTTTTTTCCTCATTTGAACTAATTTTCCATAAGCTTCACTTTTCTCCATTTAGCATGCCATTAAATTTTATCGGAGTTTATAATGGAAGTTTTAAAGTACCCATTTGTCAAACACTTAACTTTCAATGTAAATTTTCTCTTAAAACCACTCACACTCAATAAAAATTAGGCTGAGAATGATAAATTCACTGACTCAGGAGTGAATTATCAGTAAACTAAAAAGAAAATATTATTTTAAGTGTAAATATATAGTGTGAGCTTATACTCGAATGATAGCTTAGGAAAAATAGTTATATTTTTATTTCTTATTATAAAAGTAATATATGTTTGTTGTAGAAGGCTCAGAAAATGAATATAAAGAAAAACTAAGAATGAAACTAAAACATCACCCAAAAATCCTCCATAAGAGTTAACCACTTTTAATATTTTGGTGTATACCCTTCTAGGCTTTATGTATACATTTATGAATGCATATTATGCATGTATACCTTTGTTTAGGCTTATTGGATTATATTTTAAATACTATTATAAAACTTGATTTTTAATTTAATAATATAATCTACCTATACCTCTATCTTTACAATGAAATATTTTAAAAATACTATTACAACATAATTTTCTATTATATGGGTGAATAATAATGTGTTATTAAACACTTGTCTTTTTCAATCTTTACTATTATAAATAATACCAATATGAATATTTGTGCATTTGTATATTTCAATAAGTACAATTTGTATACTTCAATAATTACAATTTCTGGGTGAAAAAGTGTGCCCATTTTAAGGCTTTTGATACATTCTTCTAAATTGCTACTTTACGGTTCCACCAATTTCCAAAACCATTCAATAAACCTTCTTTTTAAAAAAACAGTTTAGTACTATTGTTTCCTTTGTTTACTAATAAGGTTGAACAGATTTTTGTATTAGACTTTTTTTTTTGATGGATATCATGTTAAAGCCTTTTGGACATTTTTTTTCTATGTGGTCTTTGGCTTTTCTTTTACTATTTTATAAAATATCTTTATATATCAAGATTGTGTTGCACAGAATGTCTCTAATTTGTCAAAGCCTTGTCAAGGCCCTAATAGCAGAAATTTGCAGCGTTGCTGTGATTTTCTCTATGAAGGTGGTTTTAAAATCTATCACTTTTTTTAAGCTAAAAAATGCACTGTAATGGTAGTTATAGTATTAATATCACAGAAATAAAAATATTTCAGAACGTATCTAAAAATGTATGGCAAAACATCAATAAGGAAAACAATAGGAAAAAAAACCCATTGTACTAGATCACTGAACTTTTCTGTCTTATTTCATTTCTCCAAATCCTGGCAATGCAATCTATACACTGAATATTCAGGTTATTTGGTCTGCTTGTCTCCATGCCTTCCACCGCAAGTATTTCATTAATATTCTCATTGCGAGTCCTTTTAAAAACTTCCAGGGTATGATATATGATTGCATAATTTCACGGGATAACCCATTAGGATGCGGAATGTGAAAAGCAAAATTTGGCTTTGGATTATTGGATTTTTCTTACCCTCTCCAAAGTAATTTCTTCAAACTCATATTCAATTTCTGTTCCATTGACCTGTAAATAGAAAAAAAGAAAGAGGATGATTAAATATATATTGAGGTAGACACTGCTTCATTTTTGATAACATTTGGGGGCTAACTTTCATTCTAGCTATAAATAAATCATACTTTCTTGATTTTTATGATTGCACGTTTTCATGCAAATAAAATATAATCTAAGTTATTTTAAAATATATGAGCAAAATTCTATCAAAAAAAATTTAAAGCTTACTGCTTCCCTTAGAATTTTGTAATGTTTGGGGGAGAATACAAAATACGCATTTACATATTACGCTTGCATTGCACAGAATTTCTCTAATTGGTCAAAGCTTTGCCAAGGCCCTAACAGCATATTTGCAGACACCTGCAGGGTTGCTGTGCTCTTCTCTATGGGGGTGGTTTTAAAATTCATCGTTTGTTTTTTTAAGCTAAAAAAAAAAGCATGATAATGGCAGTTATGAAAATAGTATTAATATGAGTTAACAAAGAATAAACCATCTAGAGACAATGTTAGAGTTACAATGGAAATAATTTCTAACATATGTTAAAATTTCTATGAATGAACACTAAAATATGACTGTAAAAAATCAGTGTAAGGGCAGCACAACCACATGTCATTTTTTGCTGTAAAGTATCATTAAGAATGACCATGCGTTATAAGAAAGGTTTTATGTTATTGGCGCAAGCTCAGGTCATTCATCTCTATTATCCTCTTGTTATGTTTATTAGGAAGCCCTGGACCATGTAACCATGCCCATGTACTTCAGAGGAAATAAGAAAAGAGTAAAGTAGAATGTGTTTGAAGTTCTTAGTGAGACACTTTTAACCATCCAACCAGCCCTTGAATTGATTTGAACTTACAGAGAGGAACACATTTGAAATATAGCCAGGCAACATACAACTTATGCCTTAGATTTCAACAGATGTGCATACAGAACATGAAGAGCTGTTTTAAAATAATCCAACAAATATTCAATTTCCATTCTTATCTATTACAGTATCCTTCTTGGCCAGGCAAAACTTCTAAGCAAAAAGTTTCTCAAATCGGTTGTTTCTTTTTTCTTACATGTGTCTCGGCAACATTATTAGCATTTAGGAATCAGCCAGAAAGACTAACTTTTAAATACAAAATGATAATTTTTGTAAAATTCTAACTTCAGTTGACTTTCCTTCATTTAGAAAAATTTAAACAGTTTTTGAAAGTTCCATGGAGGCAAGAATCAGATAGCCTGACACAGAGCCTGGGAAGAAAGAATTAATGAAGAAAAAAGGAATGAATGAATGACTAGCTAAACTAAGTATTTTATTTATCTGACTTATAAACACAGATATTTGTGAATTCTTTTTTATAAGGAGTTGGAATGTAGTCACATCATTATATCAACCAAAGGTGTTAATTATAACTATAATCAGCAAATGCAAAGAATGCCAATAAACTTTATTTATGTGTGTCCAGCAGCCACTTAGAGCATGTTTTTGATTTTCTAATTACATGAGCTAATTGGTGAATCACATTTTACTGTGTTACTACATTATCAAACAGCTCTAAACCAAAATCGATTTTCTGGGCTTCAGTGACTTAATGGCTCATAGAAGAGGACTTGGCGATGTCGGAAAGCTTTAGCAGCTTTATGGATGCTTTTGTTCTTCGTGTGAAAAAGTATAAAACAAAACTAAAATTTTCTGTATGTGTGTGTTACCACATTAATTCTTTTTGTTTGTGTTTATAACTTGTTTTTGTTGATAGAGGGAGGGAAGAACGAGAAGCCTGAATTAATGTGATGTGTTTTAATTCTCTCAGTATGGCTCCGGGAAGTGTTTCTTTGCTTCAGTGCTTCTCTAGAGTGAAGCCCTTCACGTTATTAAAGAGCTGTAAACTGGAGAGAAAAAAGAAAAAAAAAAGAAAAAAACTTCAAAGAGAAGAAAACAAGCTTCTGATAATAAAATCTAAAGGATTAGATGAAAGAAATTCTGTTAGGAGGTGCTTAATATATTCCTGGTATATAGTGCATAGCAGTAGACTACTAGAATCTTTTGCTTAGCTTTTCTATGCTGACTTTCAGATCCTAGAATATTATATATACATATTCTAATCAGTATTTGAAAGTTTCCTGGTCAGCTAGATAAACTATCACAAGCCTACATTTACTTCACGGGTATTTAGTTTTCAACTCAAGAAAGTAATGCCATTTGCCTAATTTGATAGTATTCAGTAAATCTTTGTTAAGAAGGGACACTGTCATCTGGGTTTGGATGTAACTTTGCTTTTAAAAGTAAACATCCCATGAGTACAACTGGATTTAGTGAAATTGTAAAGGAGTGAAAGGATTTTAACATTGGTAAGACAATATTTCAACCTTTTAATTGAGCATCACAAGAACAAGTGTGGGAGTTCAGAAAACATTTAAGAGGTCCTAGTATCTATTTTCTCATCACTAGGAGAGTATGATCTATGTTCTGCCTAAGGACCCCTAAGGAATGAAATCCTACAGCCTTCCTTGGCAAACACCTTGGGAGAAAGGATAAGATAGAAAGAAAGAAGAATACCTTCATTTAAGACATTCATGAAAATTTAACAACTTTTCAAATGAGTACACCAATATAATATTCTTTAAATATTTTTTCCACATTTATTTAGAATAGGGGCTGTTTATTAATTAGTAAAGAGCCAAGCAGTATGAACAATAATTCTCTCCTAGCCATAATTTTGTGTATTCTCAGCAAAACAAAACAAAACAAACATCATCCATTATCTTGTGGGTGTTTTACAGAAAATTTATTGTCTGAACTTGTTTTGTGGTCTTACTCAGCAACCCCCTCCCCACCACGATCAGTTTATTAATATATGTCTTTCAATTAACAAAGCTCTCTTCCTAAAAAAAGAGTTCAGACAAATATAAATTTCTGTTGTTCTTGACCAGTGATATTTCCTCTGATATTTGAGCCCCCTAGTCATGTTTAAATGCTCTTGATATTTTGGGGCTGAAACAGCTGCAAGATTAGGGTTTCAGTTATTCCAGCTCTGGCCCTGACCATCACTTAACAGTGTCCTCTCCACCTTATGACTAGAAAAGTGAGACGACTGGCAGTTTTGTAGACATGAGAGGTCAATAAAGCAGATGAAAGTTCACAGTTTTGAAAAATGTGTTTTTCTTCAAATACATAATTTTTCTGAACCTAATGGTTCTGTGGAGAGAGCTGTTAGGTTTCTATGGTGGCCAGAAAATTAAATTAATGCCACACATTGTCCTGTCCTTTTCCGGGCATGCAGCCTTCCTGGAACCATGGGGAAGTTAAGACAAGAGAGTGAAAAACTCAGATTCAAACTTGTATTTAAAGTTTTAATTTTATAAACTCTGAATGATTTACATGTTTTTTTCCCTGACAGCCTTTAGTTAATTTCATTTCTTTCCTTCAGGGCTATAGTAACCACCTGCCGAAATGATGATATAATTTGATTTTGAGATGTATTTTTATCTCCGAAATGAGGTTTTTCATGAATAACACATGCGAACTAGTCCATGTCTTAATGCTCTTTAACTGGAATCTTAAGTAATGATTTCTCTAAATTTTTTTGTTCTTTGTCACATTCATAATTTTATTAAAGCTAACAGCATATTAAAATTTGAGATGAATGAATTTTTGTACATCCCCATATCACATATAACAAGTGCTGAAAAAGGAATATCAAAGCTGCTTAAGACTATACACAATTTTGCCCAATGAACAATTATCGAGCACACATGATGTGCCATATGGTGTGAAAATACTGAGCTACTGGGAAAATAAAGATTTTGAGATATGATCCCTATTCTCAAGAAACACAGTCCTGAAAGAAGTGCCAAATACAAATGTATTAAGGCCTCATAAAAGTGTGATAGTCGATATGCAAAATAGAGAGGTGGACTAGAGCCTCACTGTTACTGCATGCAAGGTCTATACAGATCTGTTTACTATTTGCTATATATAGTAGGTCCTCACTTAATGTTTTTGATAAGTTCTGCAACATTAAATGAAATGACGTATAATAAAACAACTTTGCTATAGGCTGATATAAACAAGAGCTCAGTTCCTATGGCATGTTATCAACATTACAACGGATCAGTGTTGAACAAAACAACGTTATTTGAGGACCTACTGTACATAAATTTGATTCCTTCATAATATAGTATATGATAAATGACATACTAATTATGCCCTTTATTATAAATAATTATGATATTATAAACATGATTTATATCTGAATCTGTTCTAGGTACTTATACAGTAGCATCTTTGCCACAGATATCTTTGTGGCAAACATTTTCATGGCATAATTAACTGGCTGTAAGGCAATTTTGCTGTAAAAAATTAAAATAACTGGTTGACACTTTAGGTTTGTTTGGTTGGTTATTTTTGCACGGAAAAATTAATCAACCAAGTTCAGCATATTTAATGTACTTAAGCTAGTTGTCAGTTTGGTTTCATTTTTCCATTGAGGAAGTTCTTACAGCTACTCCCACTTTTATATTATTTATAAATCTTAGATAGCTCTTCCAATGGTCTGTAGAGTGATGAGTAGGTATGGAGGTGGTAGTCTTTAAATAGTTAGCATTTCTTTCAGATGTCCTAAGAGTTGATTTCTTATTTTGAAACACACTACCTTAGGAAAAGAAAGAGAGGTCGAGGGCCCTCTTTGAGAATCAGATTTAGTTGAACCCACATTTCCCACAGAATAGGACAAGTGCTTAGGTACAATCGACAAAATAAAATCATTATTTGAGCAGTTTTGCCATGAATCTACACATATTTTAAATAGTCTTTAATATTGTTATTCATTTTTTCATGTTTCATTATGTCCTTTTAAATTTCTTTTTTATTTCTTGTGATTTTATCTTTTTTTTTTTTCCCAGCAAAATTGCCTTATGGTCATTTAGTTATGAGGCCAAAATGTTTGGCACGAATGCTTGCAGCAAAGATATCTATGGCAAAGATGCTTATGGCGAAAATACTGAACACATTCTGAATGTTATGGTTTTAGTATATCATAAAGGTGCTGTTGGACTTTGGGAAGAATGTGATGTTCGCGGAGACAAGGGGATCTGGTTTCCATGGCCTCCTGCCACCCCCAGAGCAAGACCGGGCCCTTGTTACTCTGCTTTATCTGTGGCAGCAGCATAGATCTGTCTAGCACTCAGATGCACAGTGACTACATAAAAGAGGAAATAGAAAAATCAATGAATCAATAAATGAGATAGATTTGTTGGATGAGTAAAACCTGATGTTCCCAAAGAAGAATGTCTACTAATGGGGATGCATTTTCTATAGGACCTAGGCCTTTTGGAATTACTAGATTAGATATCGAGATCAGCTCTTCTCAGGAGCCCTTACTGAGGAATCACAACTATCATCAAATGCCCTGGCAACTACACACACACACACACACACACACACACACACACACACACACACACACACACACACAGAGAGACATGCATTTCTCTTACTTAGAATCTTGCCAATGTTTTCCTTCTCTACTATTGTGAGAACTTTTACAACAAACGTGTTATGATGTTTTAGGCTCCTTACACTTGAACATGGGTTTCGGAGTATAAAAAAAAAAAGAGAGAGAGAGATGATTTGAATTCTAGCTTCAATATTTATGAGATGTGCGAATATGGACAATTTCCTTAAATTCTCAAACCCTTAACTGCCTCAAATGCAGGATGGTACCAACAACTACTTCTCTCATATAGTTATTGTGAGGATTTAATCAAATAATTTATGTGAAACACTTATCACACATCTTAAGTGATAAAGAGATTTTAGCTATAATACCACACAATTCTCTTCATGGAAACTGTTGGGAGGAATAAATGAGATTACATATATCAACTGCCCGGCACACAAGAGGTCTTCAATGGTGAGAGAAATTCTAATAAATTCTGGATTACCAATCTGCAGGGGCTACAAGATTTATCTGATTAAATATCAAATGTTTGCTATTTTTCTCAATAATATAAAATATCATTTAAAAAGCAAACAAACTTGCTCTCTTCTACAAAATCTACTAAAATTCCTTTTTAAACCCAAATACTTCTCATTGCATTCCTTACATCACCATCTCATGAAGGCGTAGATTGTATCATATTCATTTTTGCACCACTGTAGCTTCTGGCACCATGCCTATCATTGTAAGTCTCGAGAAGAATCTTTAGAACCAAGTTACCTGAGAACTCCAAAAATTGAATTGTCTTTAAAGTCTTTTCCATCTTCAGGTAAGTATAGGCAGCCCTTAACTACTGTTTTTTTTCCTATAAAATATAGCTGGAATTAATCCCTCCATCTCAGGAAAATTTTTATATGCATGCATCAGTAATTTATAATTTAAAGAACGAACTAAAACATTGATCTAACATTTATTGGGCACCCACCATGTGTTAGGTGGAAGGATAAGCCCTAGAACTATAAAGATAAATGAGATATGACACTTGCCCTCAAAGACTCAGTCTAGTAGAGGGAGATAAGTGAATGGAAACATGCAACAAAGTGACATGGATGCTGCAGTAGATGCCTGTAGACTATAGTAGCTGCAGAGGTAACACAGAGGATGGAACAGGTGATTGTACCTGGACGGAGTAAGAAAAGGTTTCATAGAGGAAGTGGCATGAATCGAATGTGTTTATGGGCAGACAGTCATAAGAATGGGTAGAAAAGAGACAGGCTTATCAAGGCATAGGGAGCAGCGTTAACTACTTCAGAGTGTTCTGCTGAAGAGACCACTGGTCTTACAGTCAGAAGACCTGACAGTAAGTCTTGATTCTGTGGTTTAACATGCTGGGTAACCTTGGGCATGGCCTGGTGCTTCAATTTTCTTATGCAGACACATGATGTCTGAGGTTCTTCTCAACTCTGACTCTCTAGCATCAGGGTTTTTCTCTCCAGCTACTGTTTAAATCATATTTAATCTGTCACTTTAACAAGGAATACCTGCCCCAATTTTATTTTTCTATTAATCTCTATTTCAAGATCTCAGTCCACAACCTATAAGCCCACCAGCTGCTAGTTCTCTAAACTCCATGTATGCCTGCCATGTCCCTGCCATGTCTGTAATTTTCCCCATCAGGGAGGAAACTAAATGACAGTATCACTCACTCTTATAGTCTCCACTCAAGAACATCACCAGAAGAAACTTTCTCATTTCTACTCCTCAAAGATCTCAAGGCTTCTGGAGAAAAAAAAGATAGCTTCTTCTCTTTTGAAAAGAAAAAAAAAAAAAAAAGTGCAGGGGTTTTTGCTTTACTATAATCCAAAATGAAGAACCACTGGAAAAGGCTGGTGTTCATTATCTCTATCTTTTTTTTTAATCACATTAGTTTTAAATGTCTCTGCTGAATGGATGAAAACTAATCAATTACTGAAAAAATTAAAGTTAACCTACCAGCATGGCAGCTCTAATCAGGATAAGAATATCATCAGACAAAGTCTGGCAGTTTGTAGCACAAAACTAAGCTGTACAGCAGTTTCTTTAACTAATGCCCCTTCTCCTAGACCATCTCCACTGCCTAAAATTGTGCCTTCTTTTCATATTAAGAGGAATTATCACATAGAAATGAATAGCTTAGATTCTGGAATCCAAAAGATTTAAATTCCAGTTCTGTCACATACAAACTATTAGAACTCATTTTTGTTTTCTATTTTACACATTTGTGTGTCAATATTGTTCACTTAAACATTTAGTAGTAAGCAAAAGATTTTCTGTATAAACTTTGTAAAGCAGATTTTATCTAAGGCAGGCATCTGGTTATTTGATAAATACTACTCAGTTATAATGAGATTGGTTTAAAATATGCAGTTTTATAAGAAGCTAATTATAGTATTTCTTATTCTTAATAAACACTCACAAACCATAAAATAATTATTGATATTCTCAGTAAAGATCATACTTTTTTTAAAGAGCACTATTCCTTTTATTCAACTAACGTGTTTTATAAAGTAAACTCTATTTTAAATTATAACTTCTAATCTTAATTAAACAAACTTCTGAGCTCAGAAACTGCTAAATCATAGCTTCCACTAAACAGAGAAAAAAATAATCAGTATCCTATAATCTCTTCCATTCTTAAACAGTTTTCTTTTGGTTTTGGTATTTTCTCTGCCTTTCTTAAGACTTTATAGCACATAGAACTTTGGGTCAAGAAAAGTGATCATAGACAATAATTACTATGTGTTTCTTTCACACACATGTGGTTTAATTAGAAACCACAGTTTTGTTTTGTTTTTTAAATTAGGTAGCTGTTTACCTGTAAAATTGTGATAATTTTTTTTTTTTGGTATTTCTGTCAAGAGAAATCAAGGAAAATAGCTTAGAGTTCTTAGATGTATAAAAAGAAAGTCATTTTATATATACTAAGTCATCCTGATTAAAGATTTCTGTAATAAAGGAAAAACATAGTCACTTAAGTTTAAAACTGTATTTGCCTCTGATTTAGAAATGGGATGCTTCTTCCCAGCTTTACTCCTTTGCTTTGCACCTCATTTAAATATAATCATTTTTTCCTTGATTCACACTGGCTTTCACGCAGTATTTGATACTCTGGAGTGACTACCACTTAAAACTTCTCTTTCCTCTGTCATATGGTTGGTATCTTTGCTGGTCTACTCCCTATTCTACTGCTCAGTCCACTGCACTTATGTCCATTTTTTTCCCTCTTACTAGATATGAGTATTCACCAAGGTCTATCCCTTATCGTTACACAAACTTTGCCTGTATTTTCATCTCATTCAACTTTTATTTTCCAAGTAAATGACCTAATATCACCACTGTCTTAGTAAGTCTGAAACAACTAATCATCTTGCCTAATTATAACCCTCATTTCCTCCAGTTTACTTTTTTTTGTCTGTTAAGGGAATGCTATTTTTTATTTACAACTTTTACATTTGTTAGCAAGACTCGACATCCTATTTCAGGCCCTTATTACTATCTTAAGATCATTGAGACAATTTCTTAAAAATATTTCCGCCTCTATCATTTTTTAATATTAATATTTTTTGTATTTTTGAGATTTATCTTCTTAAAAAATAATGTTTTCATCATGAAATTTTGCTTCTAAGTAGCTTTAAATAATTTTTCTTTATCTTTAAAGAACATTCCAGACCATCCATTAGTTGTCCTTATTCTACCTTTCTAGCTATTGACCCTATTTCTTATCTTCTTAAACATTTTCTAGCCAAGTAATTGTGCTGAACTCATATAAACTCTCCTCTTTAGTATCTTTATTAATGTCATATACTTACCCTCCATGTTTTTATTTAATCTATGCTTATTAAAATGCTAATTTAGAAAAAATATTTTGGAATGCCTAGTATTTTCCCAAATACTATGTCTCCTGGAGATGCAAGAGTGGACAAAACAAAGCCCCTGCCCTCATGGAGCTAGATTTCTTTTGCGGACATGGAGAGTTTCCATTTTTGTTAGCTCAAGGCTGTCTCTTCCATAAAGTCAAAAAATCTTTTTTTGCCAATCCCTTCAAGATCATCACTTTATTCTCTATAGTCCTTTCCCAAATGTTAATAACAGTGATTATTCTATTATTGCTACTTATTTATTTATTTTTTTGGGTTAAGAATCTACTACATCCCAGGCACTATCATAAATTATCTAATATTACAATAATCCCAAGAGCTAGATATTTTAATGTTAATTTTACTATTTAGAAGCCAAGTTTTTAACTTAAACAAGTTTTCCAAAATTACACAGCCATAAGAAACATGGAAGTAGGACTATCTTGTTCATCCTTCTCACCACTTATTGATGGAAAGTATGTTCTCAATACAAATTTGTTTAATGAAATTAAAGAATAAGTGCCTGTAAGGCAGGAAGAAGGAATGGAAGTATCTAGTGTTTTAATCAAGCGACTTCCAATGTTAAAAAGCTAATCTTTCTTCCCAACCTTACACGGCACAGTCAGTCTCTTACTATACAGGGGTCTTTCTCATGGTTCAGCTCCTTATATTGCACTTTATCCTTCCTGATATACTATCCTTCTGCTCATACAAGACCGTATCTTTTAATTTTTTTCTCTTGTGGCACCTCTAATAATGACTTTCCCTTAGTAGCAATTTCAAAAATAGTTATTGAAGAAATAAATCACTAGAACCTGTGTTAAAGCATTCTTATTTTCTATAAGTCTTAAAAAATTCCTTTGTATAAAAGTCCTACTTGCCATTGTCAGTTTCCAAAGGAGTGAACGGCCTTAATTTATCTCTGATCATTTTATTTCTAACTTTGCTAACAATAAGCCATCTCCCTTTTCATCTGAATGTAGGTCACCGTTTCAGCAGCCTTCAAGATCAATCCATCAATCAACAAATATTTATTGAGTGATTACCCCCACCTTTTTTGCTAACTCCTATGATCTCTTTATATCAAATTTTAAAAATATGTCACTATCTTGACAACCTTGGAAAAGAGTTATGGAGCCCCATCACCCTGCTAATTCATCTGCTCTTTCATCAAAATCACATGAAGAAGTTTTTTTAAGTTCTGTGATTCCAGAAAAATGCTTCGGGCTGCTTGTTACACAAAAGGTCAGATCAATCTTTCTGGATCAGATGCTAAGAAAAGATATTCTGCTGCTTTATTTTATTCCACCTTTCTTGAAGTACCCTACAGGACCATGACAGTAAGCTGAATGTTAGTGCTGTTTCTATTACGCCCCCAGACCCTTGCCTCGCCAGTTGATACAATCTTGAGACTGTTAGGATTCAGATGGTTTACATGTAACTTTTTCAGATTGTGCTAACAACAGTACTAATAATTCACGTACTATTTCCACATGCGTTATATTTTCTCCTCATAACCATCTTGTGTGGGTAGATATTATTATTATCGCAATTTTATAGATGAATAAACAGCTCAAAGATGATAAATGATTTGCTCAAAGTTGCTCAGCTTGTAAATATAGGTGTTTTGATGTGAATCTATATCTCTTAGACTCTGAATTTAGAGCTGTTTCAAATAGGTTTTGCTGCACATGTAGGTTATCCTCTAGAAGTGATTGATAATCTGGTTGAATCATATTAAATTGCTGATTTTTAACTGCTTTTGACTTACAAAATGGCAATTCCACATGGTTCTACCTGATAGTATAAAACAATTTAGTATAATGGTTAGGAGTTGTGATTGTAGAATCAGATTGTCAGGGTTCACATGATTTTCCATTCTCTAGTGATAGAATTTTGGATGAATTACTTAACTTCTCTGAGACTTGGTGTCCATATTTACAAAATGGATAGTGATTATATTTAATTCATTGGATTGTATAAAGATTGAATGATATAATTTTGTAAAGATTATGTTTAGCACCTAGCAAACCCTCAAAAATATTAACTACAGCTACTTTAAAGTTTTTACTAGGTCTGCTATTGACATATTTAAATTTTGCCTACTTAACTTTCTAAAGAAAAGCCTCTGTGTGTGTGTGTGTGTGCGTGTGTGTGTGTGTGTGTGAATGAGGTAGGGGGTGAAAAGTGAGGGAGATTAATGGCTATTGTTTGCAGAAAACTTTATAAAAATCAGTTTATATACATGTTAAGTTGTGCTCAATATTCCTATAGAGGAATTGGAGTCAATAAACTTAGATTAAAGAAAAGTCTATAGTGACAAAAAATACAAACAATACCTTTTTCGAAGAAAAATTTAAAAGCTCAAATTTCCACATCTATATTAGTGCTTTTCAGACTGCATCCTGGAGTTTAGAAGGAGTTACACATACTGAAGTTGTGGCCATGACGACCGCTAGTCACCGCAGTGAGCTCTGGGATACAAATTGAATACACCAGATCTCTCTATCTCTGGACAATTGTCTGCCAGCCCTGAGGGCTTTTAAGTGTTCTGCCACAGTGCCAACTAGGAAGTTGACAGTATGAGCTCCAAACAGTGCATGGCTATCCAAAGATCATTGTTACTGCTGGTTTTTATTGTTTTTGTTTTAAATATCCTCTTGGAACAAGAAGACTCAAAGAGTAACAGCATAAATCCTCAATTACATTAAATTAAATAAATTCCATGAACATTTTAAGCATAGTAAACAAATATTAATTACTCAGACAAAAAATCTTGGGTGGAAAACACTAAGGATCAAAGGCAGTTGGTAGGGCTGGGAGAAAATATGGAAAGAAATTAAAATCATACCTTTACCATATATTATCACTTTTCCCAATGACCCTGCCTAGGATGTTTTTCCTGTGTAATTCCTATTTATCTTTCAAAAAAATAATTTTCCTCTCTTTTAGTTTGTCTAATGCCACTATAAATCCTGCCTTTTTTTCCCTAGGCCTCCTACACAGACTCATACACACATACGCTTGTGCATGCACACACATGGACACAGGCCAAATTGTGCTAATGCTGTTTCTCTGTACTTACAGAGTACTTATGTGGATATTTGTCCTGATTCTATAATGTATTAGCTACCAGCTTCAGGCTTTAGATTTAATAGTACATCGATGCCAGCCTTAAATTGTTCACCTATTAGTTTTGTGACTTTAGAGAAGACATATAATAGCCTCAGTTCCTCCTCAGTAAAATAAGATACTATTTATACTTAGTTCAATAGGTTGTTAAGTTTTAAATTAAGTGAGAAGTATACACAGTGCTCAAGAATACATACTATAGAGCCAGATTGTCTTGAGTTTTTTATTTTGCTAGTTACTAGCTGTGAGATATCTACCTCAGTTTCCTCATCTGTAAAATAGGGTTCAAATCTCATAGGGTTGTGACAAATAAATGAATTAGTGAATTAGTATAAATGAAAATAATCAATAAAATACTTGGAACAGTAGCCTGGCATGTGGTAAGGGTTGTTGTTGTTATTATTAGTCTATTCATTATTATTACAGAATGGTAGAATAAGGAGCTCAGTAAATCCTCTCTCCACAGAACAACTTTAAAACTGGGCACAATTGCCAAAAATAACCTTTTCTGAACTTTAGAAATTGACTAAAGGCATATAGCAAGTTGAAAAATGTTGATTCAAGAATGTCAGTTGCCAACAGTGGGGATCTGTGGTATTTTAGCCTGAGGCTGCTCTTACACATCCCCTTTCCAAAATTCTGTGGGTGTAATGGTTCTACCAGGACAGAAAAAGCTATGAAAACCAGCAGTTTTGCTGCCATAGGGGCCAACTTTATTTGGAGCAGCATGTGAGAAGAACTCATGTTTGGGAATGTTTTTGAAAACAATAGTTATTTCAGGGTCAATTATCATGGAAAATAAACTGCATTAGCTGAAGGTAGCAATAATGGTTGATGAAAGCTACAAATTCTCTAGACTAGCTACAGATTTAGCAGGGAAATATATAGAATGAGTCATGGCAGGCCTTGATAGCTCTAACTTATTCCTGCCAGACTGGAAGACTGAGTGCATTTTCAAAGTCATTCATATACTCAGTAGGGACTGGAGAAGGTTTTAGCCATCTACACATCTCAGGTTGAATGTGAAGGTTTGCATATATGCAAAGGAGCCAATAATCAGGCCTACTAGAAAATAAAATCTCAGTTATATTTGAAAACTGCTTGTATTTGAACACGTTTCCCAACTCTTATACAAATCTGTTGGCAAAGGATAGAAGTCTTACTAACTCAAGGTGTTTAAATATACTTTCTGACCAATTATTGGCTCACCAATAAGCTATGCTGATCTAGACACAACCTTAGTAAGCCAGGATTCAAAAAGAAAGACAACTAAAGAAACTACAACTGCAGAGAATACAGACTACAGAATATAGATCTATCTCATATACATGACTAAACACACAAACAAACAAAAGAAACAATAATCTGGGGGTGAGGGGAGAAGGGAGCAAAATCAGAATCAATAGTTGCTATAACACATTATCTCATATGGCCTGTTTTCAAAAAAGAAAGTATGAGACATGCAAAGAGAAAAGTATGACCCATAGATAAGAACATCAGCAATAAACAGAAGCTGTTTTTCAGGCATCCCAGAAAATAGTAATATCAACAATATATTTAATTATGTATTTTATGTGTATATATTTGTTTATGTATACATGCTTATGTATACTTATTTATAAGTAGAATGAATAGAAATGGTACAAGGAAATGAAAGGAGAAATTAGAAATATTTTGTTATTATTAGGTACTTGTATTATCCATGAAGCACTATAGTGTTATTTGAAAGTGAATTAAATTAGTAAGTGTAAAGTGCACACTCTAGGGCCACATTAAAAGAAAAGTAAAAGAATGAATATAATTGATATGCTAAGAAATGAAAAAAATGGAATTATGTACAAACTCCATTAACCTCCCATCCCCCCAAAAGGCATAAAATGTTTAGAAAACAAAATATAGAAACAAACAATAAGAGCAACAAATAGATACCAGGGTGAAATATGTTATATATTAATCTAACTATATAAATAATCATTTTAAATGTCAATGGTCTAAATACACCAATTAAAAAACAGAGATTGTCAGAATGAATCAAAAAGCAAGAACTATATATTCCTATATATTGTCTATAGGAAATCCACTTTAAATATAAAGACTTATATTAATTAAAAGTTAAGGGATGGATAAAGACAGACTATGCTAATACTAATCAAAAGAAAGTGAGAGTGGCTATATTAATTTCAGACAAAGCAGACTTTGGAACAATGATAATTATTATTGATAAAGAGTACATTACATAATGATAAAGAGGTCAGTATACCAAGAAGATATAACAATCCTTAGTGTGTATGTGCCTAGCAACAGAGTGTTAAAATACAGGAGGCAAAAAATAACAACACAAGGAGAAATCAATGTATCCACTAGTGTAGTTGGAGATTTTGACACCCCTCTACCAGAAATGGAAATATACAGCAGGTAGAAAATCAATAAGAAAATGGTTGAACTCAACAGCACCATTAATCAACTGGATACAATTAACATGTATAGACTAGTTCATCCAATAATTGCAGATTACACATTCTTCTCAAGCTCACATGGAAAATTTACCAAAATAGACCACATTATGGGCCATAAAGCACACTTTAACAAGTTAAAAAAATTGAAACCATATAATGTCTGCCCTCAGATCACAATGTAATTAAGCTAGAAATCAATAACAGAAATGTAGTTGGAAAAATTCCCAAATACTTGGACATTAAACAGCATATTTCTAAATAACACATGGGACAAAGGATAATTCTCAAAAAATGTTTAAAATATTGTAAACTAAATAAAAATAAAAATACAACTTAAAATTTGTGGGATGCAGTGAAAGTAGTACTAAGAAAGAAATCTATACAGCACTGAATGTATATATAAGAAAAGAAAAAAAATAACTAAAATCAATAATCTAAATATCCATCTTAGGGAACTAGAAAACAAAAAGCAAATTAAATCCAAAGTAAGCAGAAGAAAAGAAATAAGAAAAAAATAGGGCAGAGATTGATGAAACTAAGAAAAAAAGAAATCAATAGAGAAAAAAAATAAATTTTAAAAAGATCAATAAAATCAATAAACCTTTAGCCAGACTAAATAAAAAAAAAAAGAGGTGACACAATTACTAATATAAAAGAAAGAGGAAATTTTATTACAGAACCCATGGGCATTAAAGAGATAATAAAGGATTATTATAAACAATTCTATGACCCCACATTTGATAACCTAGATGAAATGAACCATTTCAGTAGGCTCTTTTGTTTTGTTGATGGTTTCTCTGTGTTAAAAAAAAAAAATTGATTTGATGTACACCCATTTTAAAATTTTTCTGTTTCCCTTGCTCAAGGAGACATACTCCCACTTCCCCAAAAAAATTGTTGCTAAGAGCGATGTCAGAGTTTACTAACTCAGTTTTCTTCTAGGAGTTTTATGCTTTCAGGTCTTATAATTTAAGTCCTTAATCCATTTTTAGTTCATTCTTGTCTATAGTATAAGATCTAGTTCCATTTTTTTTGCATGTATCTGTACAGTTTTTCCAACACCAATTATTGAAGAGACTGTCTTTATCTCATTGCATATTCTTCTCTCCTTTGTCATAGATTAATTGACCATATAGCCGTGGGGTTATTTCTAAGCTCTCTATTCTGTTCCATTGAATTATGTGTCTATTTTTGTGCCAGTACTATGCTGTTTTGATTACTATAGCCTTGTAGTATAGTTTGATATCAGGTAGCATGCTACCTCCAACTTTCTCAAAATTGCTTTGGCTATTTGGGTTTTTTGTTTTGTTTTGGTAGTGCTAGCTAAATTTTAGAATTGTTTATTCTAGTTCTGTAGAAAATGCCATTGGTATTTTGATAGGGATTGCACTAAATCTACAGATTGCTTTAGATAGTATGGATAATTTAAAGATGTTAATTCTTCCTACTCATGAGCATGGTATATGCTTCGATTTATTTGTATTTTCTGTAATTTCTTTCTTCAATGTCTTATAATTTTTACTGCAGGTCATTTACCTTTTTTTTAAAAATACTCATTCCCAGGTATTTTATTTTTTTGATGCAGTTGTATATGAGATTTTTTTCTTAATTTCTTTTTATGATAGTTCATATATATTGGACAAGGGGTTGATATCCAAAATATATAAGGAACTCATGCCACTTAACACTAAAAAATTCAAAAGATCTGATAACAAATGTACAGAGGATTTGAATAAACATTTCTCCAAAGAAGACATATAGATGGCCAATAGTCATATTTGAAAAGATGCTCAACATCACTAATCATCAGAGAAATGCAAATTTAAACCACAATGAGATGTCACTTCACAGCTGTCAGAATGGCTATCATCAATAAATCACAGACAGCAAGTACTGGTGAGGATGTGGAGAAAAGGGAACACTCATACACTGTTGGTGGGATTGCAAATTGGTGCAGCTACTGTGGAAAACAGTATGGAGGTTTCTCAAAATTTAAAAAGAGAACTACCATATGAGCCGGAAATCCCAGTTCTGGGTATTTTATCCAAAAAAAAATCCAAAACACTAATTCAAAAAGAAATATGTTTCCTTGTGTTCAATGCGGTATTATTTACAATAGCCAAGATATGGAAACAATCAAAGATGAATAAAGAAGATGTGGTACATATATACAACGAGATATCACTCTGTTATAAAAAGAATGGTATCCTGCCATTTGCAACAACATGGATGGACCTAGAGGCTGTTGTGCTAAGTGAAATAAGTCAGAGAAAGAAAAATGCTGTATGATTTCACTTAAATGTGGAATCTAAAAGACAAAATAAACAAACAAACAAAACAGAAACAAATTCATAGATACATGGAACAAGTTGATAGTTGCCAGATGGGAGGAGAGTTGAGAGGCAGGGTAAAAAAGGGTGAAGGGATTAAGGAATACAAATAGTCATAAAATAGTCACATGGATGTAAAGTACAGCATAGGGTATATAGTCAGTAATACTGTAATAACTATGTACGATGTCAGGTGGGTACTAAATGGGGGGATCACTTTGTAAATTACATAAATGTCTAATCACTACGTTGTACACCTGAAACTAATATAATATTATATGTCAACTGTAATTGAAAAATTAAAAAAAATGGTAGAGAATGGATATTTAAACAGTTTTATATATTTATATAATCCATTTGCCAACCCCATCACCTTCATTAAAGTAGCAGTGTTATGCTGAGCATTTTATTAATTCTGAAAATTATTTTTGAAGCAGAGATAAATAAGCTTAAGTAAATGAATGATAGCTAAAATTATCTGCTAGTAGCACAGGTGTATGTATAAATAGTAATTACGGAGAGATAACTTTCTGGAAAAATTTAAGTAGTATTTAGTTGTTCATTCCAACTTGTTTTTATCCTTGTAACTAGAAAGAGGTACGAAGAATGCCATGGCATTCATTAACTTCACTTGGCACTGACATTTAAAGATTTTACAAAAGATAACCTTGGGATGTCTGTGTGTTTGTGTGGATATGTGTTTATATAATATATACATATATTACATACACATATATAAATTATTTTTCACATATACTATGTATATATAAATAAATTTTAAAATGTATGTTTCCAATGAAATAAAATGATAAAATAATAGCATTCTTTCTTAAGAACAGAGCTGGTGTATTCTTATTATATTCATTATCTTTATAACACTTTTCCAGATATCTAGGCTTACAAAAAAAAGTCAGATAAATAGCAGGTCCTATTTTCATAGCATGCATTGGGTTTAAAAGCCTCTTGAGGGTGGTTTTTCAATTTTCTTTGAAATTAAAGGGATTATAAAAATTCAAATGCAATGTACTTATATAGATTTTATTCCTTATCATCACAGGGAATGAAAAAAGCCTCCCTCTTGTTTGATCTATGAATCAAACATGACCAAGAAATATTTCATCCAATTGCTGTTGTGAGATTTGGCTATCTTAACACCAAAAGAGGAAATGTGTTTTAAATTAACGAGAGCCCTTTTTTCCTACATCTAGAAAAGGGAATGTAAAGCTTTAAGGGAACTGTTCCCTTATTGGTGAGTATTTCTTATATTGTCATTTACAGAATGCACCCATAAGAGCATTATTTAAGATAAAAAAAAAAAAAGTGACTGTTTTACATCTCTTGACTGCTAGAGGCAATGAAGGGTATCTTTATGGAGGGTTCATGGAAAAGGCCTATGGACTGCTTAAAACTATTAATTTACAGAACAGGAATGTTCCTTTGTAATATATATGATTGCTTTAAACACAGGAAGAAAAAACAGAAAGTATTTAACATAAGGCAACTGCTTTGGCAATGTGGCATATATTCTTTCAAAGAGGTCTTTAGAAAGATTCTAAAATGTAACCACTACTGCCTAAAATCTTTGTAGAATGCCCACAGCTTTCAGCTTTTCCAATATCAAATAGGATACAATTACTGTTGCCAGTTTCCAGTCAACATTCAAATTCATTTTAAATGCAGATTTTTATAAACTTGCCAGTATCCAAATATATAAGTGGTCTTGTGAGAACAATTTTTATGATCAAGGATTCAGTTATTAGAGCAGGAAAAGGCTTTAGGGTTCTTGGAAGAGCAACTTATACTTAAAAATAAAGCAGTTATATGCTTTATGTGTATACATTTATATGGGGGTATATACCTGGGAAAACATTTGAATAATCAATATTTTTGTCCATCTAAAATCTAAATTTTGGAAACTTAACAATTTAGAATTTAATTTCAACCGCTTAATTACAGATACATTTTTAAGTAATAAATCGCTGCTTCATAATAGTATCTCTAGGTGTTCTCATATACATTATTTACTATGACATGAGCAATAGTTTGATCCCCATTTTAAATCTTAAGAAACAGGCTTAATAGGTTAAGTACCCTGACCAAATTTAGCGAACAAGTTATGGAGTCAAGGTGAATATTCATATTTTTTGACCCCTAATTCAAAACTCCTCTTGAAAATTTGAGAACTTCAACTAATTTTCATAAGCTTTGTAAGAAAAGGTTTTCCATTTGAGTTAATATTAGAGTAAAAACTTAAAATGAGACTCATTTCTTATGAAAACTGGCTTCAAAATTGCAACCCTAAAGCCACAACTCTCCCTAAATACTCTTCTGCTCCTCCTACTTCTTCAGAAGGAAAGTGTTGGCAAAGAGTTGCTTAATTTTTTTCTTTTTTTTTTTTTGCCAAAGAATGCTCTTAAAGGAGCAGCCCATGAAGCCAAAAAGCAGTGATTATTAAGGAAAAAAAAGAA